>NC_086178.1:1800000-2092500 GCF_023053635.1 Elgaria multicarinata webbii
GTTGATTCTTGCCCAGTTACTTAGAGCCTCATGTGGCGCAGAGCGGTAAAGCAGCAGTTTCTGCAGTTGAAACTCTCCCCACGGCCTGAGTTCGATCCCAGCGGAAGCTGGTTTCAGGCAGCCGGCTCGGGTCGACTCAGCCTTCCATCCTCCCGAGGTCGGTAAAATGAGTACCCAGTTAGCTGGGGGAAAGGTAATAACGGCCGGGGAAGGCAACGGCAAACCACCCCGCTATAAGGCCTGCCAAGAAAACGTCAACGAAAGCTGGCGTCTCTCCAAGAGTCAGTAATGACTCAGTGCTTGCATGAGAGGTTCCTTTCCTTTCCTACTTTATGGAAGACTGAGGCACCCGGCTCATTCCAAAGCCAGGGTGTCTCAACAGTGAATGCCTCCCTCCTGGTAGCCACCTGCCTCACTTCCTTTGGCAGGGGCTCCCAGAGAAGAACCCCTGAAGGTGATCTTAGGGTCCAGACAGGTACATCTGGGAGGAGGTGTTCCTTCAGATAACCTGGCCCCAAGCTGCTTAGGGCTTTAAATGTTAATACTAGCACTTTGAATGGGGCCTTGACCTGGACTGGCAATCAGTGAAGCTGGAAAAGTACTGGCGTAATGTGGTCTCATTGGCCAGTCCCTGTTAATGAATGTACTGCCCTGTTTTCGGTTTCCGGACCGTTTTCAAAGGCAGCTCCACATATAACGCATTGCAGTAATCCAGACGATAGGTTATCAGAGCATGGATAACTGTAGCTACTAGGCTATCTCTGTCCAGATAAGAGTGCAGATGGTCTCCTATCCAGCCTGTGTTCTGCAGAGCTCCATTCAGTCTCTCCTTCTACTCCTCTTCACATTTCCACCTACTCATAGCAGGTCCTTTTCCCTTTAGTGCTTCTTGGGGAGGGAGGCAGAGCTGTGTTCCTGTGGGGAAAGGTGGGAGCATTTTGGACACTTTCAAAGGGAGCCCATCTATGGCGCCAGAATTTTGGACCCAAGGTTAGCAACCTTAGCACTCAGGAAATGGTTCCATAACTCAAGCATGTCCACAGGTTCCTCAATTCTATGGCCTGCCTCTTCACCTGGAGGAGGAGGAGGCAGAGGGAGAGGCAGGCTGGCCATCCGCAGTGGTCTGTCCCTGTTTTCACGGTTCCCCACAGCTGCACTCTTCAGTGGCCTTGGCAATTGATTAATGCCTCCACTGTGGAGTGACAATTCAGCCACACCGCTTCATCCATCATTCGCGGGCCGTTTCCTCTGGGTTTGGAGACCCTAACAAATTGTCACCTAACCAGCAGGGACATTCTCTTCCTTAGCTTGTCCTCTGCCTTGGAAAATTGCCCTAGTTTTGTGTAAAGCAGATGGGAGGGGGGAATGAACTTGGGAAAACGTCAACTTCATGCTGTGTCCAAATGTTGGGGAGTTTAATTGTGTTTTTTGACATTATTTGGGTGTTTTGCACTGGGTGCACAGGGGTATTTTTGTGAACCGCCCAGAGAGCTTCGGCTATTGGGCGGTATAAAAATGAAATAAATAAATAAATAAATAAATAAATAAATAAATATGTGTGTATAGATGCAGCAAGAGATACAGTTGCTTGTACAACCTATTTTAGCTAACGCTGTGTTCTTTCCCATTTAAGAGGTACCCCATCTCTATCCCAGCAAGCCTTCTTCTCTTTGGGGTGGGTGGGGGGGTTGAATGCTGCTTTTTAACCATTTTAGCCATAGGAGGAATATACTCATAGTTGTTATGAATTTTTCCCATGTTGGGATCTCTGCCTTTAACAAGTAAAACGCTTACTGCCTTCCTTTCGAAAGAAAACTAAATCCCAGCTGATGGCAGGCAGCAGAATTCATACTCATGCCAATTTGTAGGACTTTAACAAACTAAATTAGTTGTTACGTTCTCTGGTGCAGTGTATGTCACCATCCACCTTGTCACCTCTCTTGACAGAGGAAAATTTGGGGAACATCTGAAGCACCCTCAAATCACTGGAAAAACTGCCCTTCTACTTCTATTTAACTTGTCAGCTTACTCTAGAAATTGCTGCACAAGATGTTAAGGGTCACTCTGGCAACTTCAGGCTTATCTAGCAAAGTCAGGGGTTCAAAGCACAATTTGTGTGTTACATCATAGAATCATAGAATAGCAGAGTTGGAAGGGGCGTCCAAGGCCATCGAGTCCAACCCCCTGCTCAATGCAGGAATCCACCCTACAGCATCCCTGACAGATGGTTGTCCAGCTGCCTCTTGAAGGCCTCTAGTGTGGGAGAGCCCACAACCTCCCTAGGGAACTAGTTCCATTGTCGTACTGCCCTAACAGCCAGGAAGTTTTTCCTGATGTCCAGCTGGAATCTGGCTTCCTTTAACTTGAGCCCGTTATTCCGTGTCCTGCACTCTGGGAGGATCGAGAAGAGATCCTGGCCCTCCTCTGTGTGACAACCTTTCAAGTATTTGAAGAGTGCTATCATGTCTCCCCTCAATCTTCTCTTCTCCAGCCTAAACGTGCCCAGTTCTTTCAGTCTCTCTTCATAGGGCTTTGTTTCCAGACCCCTGATCATCCTGGTTGCCCTCCTCTGAACACACTCCAGCTTGTCTGCGTCCTTCTTGAATTGTGGAGCCCAGACCTGGACGCAATACTCTAGATGAGGCCTAACCAGGGCCGAATAGAGAGGAACCAGTACCACTCGTGATTTGAAAGCTCTACTTCTATTAATTCAGCCCAAAATAGCATTTGCCTTTCTTGCAGCCCTATCGCACCGTTGGCTCATATTCAGCTTGTGATCTACAACAATTCTAAGATCCTTCTCATTTGTAGTATTGCTAAGCCAGGTATCCCCCATCTTGTAACTGTGCCTTTGGTTTCTTCTTGTACTGCCACTGATCTGGTAAATGGCTGGACCTAGAGACAGACACACACTCCTGTGCCTGTCTCCTACGCTCGGAGAAATTGCCAAGCCTCATTGAAACAATGTTGGCTTCCCTCAAATTTCTTCCATGAGTTTCACTGGGGATTGCGAAGGAGAACTTTCCCAGTGGATCGGAGGAACTAATTCTGCAAATGTAGCAAATTTCACCCGGGATAGTTGGAAGATCCATGAAGCGGGTGTTGCCTCCTCCACTCTATACATGCAGATATAGTACTAGTGCTCGACTGTTCAAGGAGTTTCTGTATTCAAGACCCCTCGGACAAGCTCCATCTCTGACCTGCCTGGGCTCGTTTGAAGACGTGTAAAGGCCACATACTATATACAGCGAGCACTCTTGCAGGGGGGAGCTCTCTACAGATGTTCGAATAAGCAGACGTAGGTCCGGGGTGGAGACTGCTGCACCCTCCCTCCCTTCCACCTGTGTTCAGTGTATGTGCTTTGAATGCCTGATAAGGACTGAGGTCATAGAATCATAGATTTGGAAGGGACCTTGGAGATCATCAAGCCGAACCCCCTGCTCAATGCTGGCCCGTGGAAGAGAGCGTGGGCAACTGTAAGCAGTGACCTTTGGGGGACTCAGTGGAGCTCTTTCCCACTGGCAGAACACAAAGGTGTTCAGAGGACTGGAGAGAAGAGTCATCTTTTAGTTCAAGACTGGCTCCTTTGATGTCTTTATCACATTGTTTCTTCAGTGTGGCGATCTTCCCTGCAGTTTAAAATGAGAGAGAATAATTCTCCTCTCCCTTTATGGCTATTATATGCAGCTTTTTAAAGTCATATCCCTTTGATCTTAGAGGAAAATGACAGTTTTAGAGGCAGCAGGGAGAGCTATTTAGCAAGAGCTGGCCGCCCTTTGCCTCTGGTTGAGACAGAGTGGCCGGTGGGTGGGACAAAATGAAGAGACTCCGGCCATTGCTAGATGGAGCACATGATGCACAGGGGATCCCGGGATCAGGGAGGGATGATCCCTCCCTTGCCCCGGGATCTCACCCTGCCCTTTAAGTCCACTTTTTCCGTGGTCTCGGGATGATCCTGAGACCGTGGAACTTGTGTGCGAGCGTCGCAGTTTGTCCCGGCTCATCGCAGTTACTCGCGAGGAGCCAGGACCTGTGAATGGGGTGCAGAACTCCTCAGGAGCTCCGCGCCCATCGGGGGTCAAGTGGGGGGAGCGGGGAAATTATTATTTTTTAAAAAACAACAACACCTACCTTTGAGCGCACGAGCAGTCATGCGCATCTTCTGTTTTTTTATTTTAAAGAAAATAGCGGGGACGACGTCCTCTCCCTTCAAGGTTGTCGCATGTAAACAGAGGGGGAGATCTCATGATAAAAATATCATGAGATATTTACTGGGGTCTGTTTTGTCACGGAAATAAGACCAGAAGGGGCGGGAGGCGCGCAGGAGGCAGACAGTGGCGTCAAAAGGACACATGAGAAACCGTGACTGGACAGTAACGAGTGTGTGATAAAACACTTGTCTGAGGACGTTCCTTGTGTCAAATCATTACAAATGTGGACTAAAAAGCAGGATATATCACTATATATGAAAACGGTGTATGGCATGTAGGGGTGTGCACGGAGCCCCCGCTCCGCTTCACTTCCAGATCCGCAATTTGCGGATCGGGCCGCTCCGCCCCGCCCCCGCTCCGCCCCGCCCCCGCTCCGCCTATGTCCATTCCGCTCCGCTCGGAGCTCCGGATCCGGATCCGAGTTCCGTTTCCCCCCCCCCCCATAGGCTTGCATTAAGCTAAAAAAGTAAACAACATTTTTTCTGTTAAAGTTAGAAACCTCAAGTTTGGCACCATGACACCGCATGGAGGTATACACACGCACGCCAAGACTCAAGGCAATCCCATCATCCCCTGATTTTTGGGGAATTTATGAAAACCGGGCACCCCATTCACACCCCTTTCCATAGCTCCGTCAATTTGCACGTTAAAAATCTCAAACTCACCACCATGATAGCTTATCCAGGAGTGCACACGCACGCCAAGACTCAAGGCAGTCCCATCATCCCCTGATTTTTGGGGAATTTATGAAAATCGGGCACCCCATTCACACCCCTTTCTATAGCTCCGTCAATTTGCTCGTTAAAAATCTCAAACTTGACATCATGAAAGCTTATCCAGGGGTGCACACGCATGCCGAGACTCAAGGCAGTCCCATCATCCCCTGATTTTTGGGGAATTTATGAAAACCGGGCACCCCATTCACACCCCTTTCCATAGCTCCGTCAATTTGCACTTTAGAAACCTCAAACTTGCCATCATGAAAGCTTATCCAGGGATACATATGCACGCCGAGACTCAAGGCAGTCCCATCATCCCCTGATTTTTGGGGAATTTATGAAAACCGGGCACCCCATTCACACCCCTTTCCATAGCTCCGTCAATTTGCACTTTAGAAACCTCAAACTCGCCACCACGATAGCTTGTCCAGGGATACATACGCACACCAAGACTCAAGGCAGTCCCAGCGGCAGAGCCCGGTAAAGGACCAAGGGAGAGGGGGACCTTACCTGTCTCCCTCCGTGGTCCGTCGCCGCCTTCAATTGAGCCCGCGGTTCCACCAGGAAGTGGAAGTCTGGCCGCGGCCCAGACTTCCTGGTGGAACCGCGGGCTCAATTGAAGACGGCGACGGACCGCGGACGGAGGCAGGTAAGGGAGAGGAGGGAGGGGAGGGGGGTTACCGGGCCCTGCCGCTGTCGCCGCATGGGCGACAGCGGCAGGGCCCGGTAAACCCCACTTACCTTTCCGGCGGAGCTCCGGATCGAGGCGAAGGATCCGCCTTCACCTCGATCCTCTTCGCCATGCTCCGCCGGCCCCCCCAATCCTCTTCGCCTCCACCTTAAGGGCAGGCGAAGCCCCCCGCTCCGCTCCTGCTTCTCCGGTCTGATCAGAAGCGGAGCACATCCCTAATGGAATGCGTCCTGTGCTCCAACAGTTAGTGGAATTCAATGCTGCTAGAAAGCAGTAGTGTAGATCTGGCCTTAGTCTGAATCAGCAGTGGGCAGATTTCTGGCTTGCAGGATCTACTTTGATTTTTCTAGAACCCCAAGCCGCCCCCCACCCAACTTGAGCTAGGTGCAAAAGACAAACACCTAGAATGAAAAAGTTCTGATCCAGCACTGAATGGAGCTCATAATGTGTCAGCACAAAAATCCACTCTAGGTGGGAATCTACACTGGTGTTATTCTAATGTTTTGAATGGGTTACTGTGACGCACAGCATCACGTGACCCTGGGTCTCCAACGTTGTAATTGAGTTGTACTTACAGGTTCTATTTCTTAGTTCCAGCGTGGCTACAGATTCATGTGCCTCCTTCTACCGGTAATTCTCCTCTCCCTTTCTCAGAGCTGCTGGGTTTGCTCTGTCTACTTCCTGTTCTCCTTCCTTCACCCCGTTTGCTATCTTATCTGCTACAGCAGATAAATCACACCAGCCTTATACTGTGCAATCACTGACAATTGCATGCAAAGGACTCAGAAGTTTTCCACCTTAGAATCTGCTTTTATTGTGAAGTACTCCCAGGCATCCTGCCTTAAAATTTGAATCAAATTGGGTCATCGGTTGATTTTTTATGATTTTTTTTTAACATTTCCCCCCTCTTTGCAAAGGAGCTGAGGAGCGCTCAAAGGATCGCTGTAGCTCCGTGCAGGAAAATTAACAAAGGTCCAAAGTCCAAAACTCATGACCAGCAGGGCTTAAATACGGCTGCTGCTAAAACTTTTCAAATTGGTCTCCCATCCCAACCCTGACCAGACCCAACTCTGCTTAGCTTCAACAAAGTGGCTGGCTCCTATGCATTCTGGCAATTCCCTGGGACTTGTGTTAAAATGTTTTGGGAGGGAGGGGGTTTGTGTGTGCTTACGACTATTGCCCTGCCCTGCTGGCTAGGAATGAGGCAGGCAGTGGGCGGAGCAAACCCAGCAGCTCTCAGTGAAGAGGGAGGGAGAACAACGAATGTGCCCTGCAGTAACGTTACAGCTACAGAGAACCGATACAGAGAACCACGTTAGAAAGGGAGACTAGCAACGTTATAAGACTAGTGTAGATCCAGCCTAGGTTGTCGCAAGCTTTCTTACTTTCAAAATTATAATGGTGTGTTTGGGAGTGGGGTTGGTTGTGGGGCAGCTGATGCTAAATAATTAGGGGTTGGCAGATACGGGTCCACCTCCAGCCCTGCTCCAAATGGCCAACCACAAAAGAACAAGGAGCCCTTAAAGACTTAAAGCTTCATCCCGCCTACCTGCTTCCCTCGGATTCTCCCCGTAGCGCTAAGCTTTCGCAGTTGTTGTTTTTCTACTGGGCGACAGCGATCCTTTGCATACCAGGAAGTGAGTTGAAGGGGGGAAATGTAAAAAATCAACGGATGACCCAATTCAATTCAAATTTGGAATGCTTAACGCTCTCCCTAATATCTATTATTGTGCCAATTTTGGTGTCTTTATCTTTAAAGCTTACGCAGGTGTAAGCATTTCTCTAAAATCCTTCTCCTGCGCCCCAGCGGTGGCTTGGAAGGTACGCTCAAAACGTAGGGGCTAAATACAGTGAATCTTTTGGCTTTATAGCACAATTAAGGCAGGATGCCTGGGAGTACTTCACAATAAAAGCAGATTATCAGGTGGAAAACTTCTGAGTCCTTTGCATGCAATTCACAGTGATTGGACAGTATAACGCTGGTGTGATAAAGCTCAAAATGCAAAGAAGTACAGGCTGTGAGAGTTACCTGAAAGCTTAATAGGTATGTAGAACCACGACATTCACAATGCAGTGTTGATGACGAACGCGGACATTCTGGCAGTGGTAACCTAATTAGCAGCTGTAGTGCAGGTTATCGCTATTCAGACCACAGGTGACAATTGAACTTCTTGAAAAAGTTGTCATTTATGTGTCCAATTACTGGGCATTTTAAATTATTAGTCTCATTAATGTGGTTTCAGTTTAGTCCCAACTTAAACTGGTTATATTTTGCTTAATTACTTGGAGCGGAATAATTTGTCTTACCCACAGCAAGCCCTGGGAAATAAAAGGGGCAGTGCAAAAATCCAGTTCAATAAGTGAGTGCATTTCACGAATTGTTTGGCTTCTCTGATCTCTTGTACAAATTGCTGTTGCTGTGTTCCACCAAATGCTTACTGGCAATTTGGGCAGATGGCTTTTCCAACGGTGGCTGTTTTCTTTTATAAAGAAGCATCCTTTAAAGAGGGGGGGGGGGAAGGGGGGGAGGAAAAAAGAAATAAAGAAATAAAGAAGCAAAATGTGTGTCTGGGGAGCATCACTACAACTTGAACTTCACTGTTGCAAACTCTGTCTGAATTTCTTTCGAACAGCCTCCTGAGCATGCCACAAATTTAGGGTGATCATTTCCTTAAAGACGTTTTAGCCTGTTAATTGCCTAGTCAGATGGCCAGTTAAATTTGTAATGTGTTATGAGTTTGCTTTCTGACTGCAGTGAGGAGTGTGGACACAGCAAGTTTAATGGGACCATAGAATCATAGAATAGCAGAGTTGGAAGGGGCCCACAAGGCCATCTAGTCCAACCCCATGCTCAATGCAGGAACCCACCCTAAAGCATCCCTGACAGATGGCTGTCCAGCTGCCTCTTGAAGGCTTCTAGTGTGGGAGAGCCCACCACCTCCTCAGGCAACTGGTTCCATTGCCGTACTGCTCTAACAGTCAGGAAGTTTTTCCTGATGTCCAGCCGGAATCTGGCTTCCTTTAACTTGAGCCCGTTATTCCGTGTCCCGCACTCTGGGAGGATCGAGAAGAGATCAGAAGGGTTGCTCACACTGCCTGGACAGCTGGAGGCAGAACAAACAAGCGACACTTCTTGATAGGGGGGTTGTTCTCAGTAGATCTTCCATGAAGGTTCTGAAGGGAGTTGGGGCTGACTTGCTCTCCCCAAACAAAGGGTGATGTAAGCAAGGTCTGTGTGTAAGACAGAAAAACAAAAGAGATGGAAGAAGAGGCAGAGATCTAGTTCTGAACTCCGAAAAACGCCTTTTGTGGGCTGCTTCTTTGGGGAACCTGACATGAGACAGTTGGATTCACTGCTTCTAGTAGTGTTATGTTGATTGTCTCCACCTATATCCAACTTGTATATTTATAAATAAACTCAAAGTACCTTTAGTCCCCACTCCACAAAGGGAACCTGCCCCTGGAATTTCTCACTTGGGGAAGTAACACATATGTAACTATTTCTGCATATTACCAAAATTATCATTTAAAATGTTAAAATGTTTTAATATTGGAATATATTTAGTATATTTTTAACTTCTGTATATTTCTATTTATATGTTTTATATGTATATGTTTTCAATTTTGTAATGCCACCTTGAGGCCCAGCATTGAACAAAAGGCAGGATATAAATAAATATTACAATAATAATAATAATAATAATAATAATAATAATAATGACTCAAGAGATCTTCCTTTTTGAGATACTATGGAAAGATTAAGGAGCTGGAGCATCTCCCTATGAGGGCAGGTTAGAGCAACTGGGATTGTTTAGCTTTGAAAAAAAGGGGGCTGAGGGGAGACTTGATTGAGGTGTACAAAATGATGCCTGGTGTGGAGAATGTGGACAGGGAGGCATTTTTCTCCCGCTCTCAAAAGACTAGAACCCAGGGTCAACCCAAGAAGCTGATTGGTGGGCGATACAAATAATAGGAAGTACTTCTTCACACAGCGAAATTATGGAACTCACTACCACGAGATGTAGTGATGGCCACCAATTTGGATGGCTTTAAAAGGGGGTTGGGTCAATTCCTGGAGACGAAGGCTATCCATGGCTATTAGCTCTGATGGTTGTGTGCTATCTCCAGTATTTGAGGCAGCAAGCCTGTGTGCACCAGTTGCTGGTGTGAGAAATGGAGAGATATGTTACTTTTTCAATGATGCTATATGTATAAGGATGCTAATGCTATATGTTATAAAGAAATATAATTAAAAATATGTGGCTGAATAGCAGCCAGCCTAAAGTACTGTTATCTTTACTGAAAGATGGTTAAGGGACAGGAAACTGCTCAGACAGGTGTTTTAGCCTTTAGACTATTCAGTTGAAGTAAAAGAGAATAATACGGAACTTGTGGTTAGACTAGTGGTCAGAAGAAGTGACAAAACTGAAACATACATCTGTTGTTTTTGAACTCATGACTTTTGTGGTTACCTGATGGGTGGAGGGATGATCAAGAGCAATAAAGTGGGTAGGCCCAGATAAATCAAACCTATATTTGGGCATAAGTAAATAGGGATGGGTGGAATATTAAATGAAATTAAAAGGCAAGTCAACAAAGGCGGGACAAAGCTGCGTGCCGGGATAGGCTGTAACCCCTCAAGTCTCTAACCAATAACGAGACGGGGAGGGACCTCTTTGGCCGGGTGTAGGGTATAAGATGTCTTGACATGTGCTTGAAGGGTGTGCCTACTTTGCTAGAGCACCCAGACTTGCAATTCTGTATCAATAAAAGGAACAGAGTGCTTTCACCATTGTCCTTGAATCTTTATTTCAAATCACATTTCTAACACTGGGGAACATGGGTGGGAGGGTGCTGTTGCACCATGTCCTGCTTGTTCATCCCTGGCCGATGGCTGGTTGGCCACTGTGTGAACCAAGTGCTGGACTAGATGGACCCTCGGTCTGATCCAGCAGGGCTCTTCTTAGGTTCTTATGATTTACACTACTGCTTTATAACACCATTGAACTGCACTGACAACTATTGGGGCCCATGGCACATTCCATATACCGTTTTCAAATCACTTTCAAAGTGTTATATCCTTTGGTGTAGATCTGGCCTGAGTTAAATGAATCGCTGCTAGAAAGAAGAGGCCATATTTCATATTTTCTTTAGCTTCTAGCACTACTAGTTAAAATGCGCTCCTTCCTGATCAATCAACTGATGGCGCAAGTGGAAACTGGAACTTCTAGTTGGAACTTCACAACTGAACTTCTGTTGGAAATTTTCCTGTGCAGCCACAAGGGTGTTGAGATGATTGTGCTTTTGCGAGGTCTCATTCATTTCAATTGGGCTTGTGTAGAAGAACTTCCAGGAAGATTTCACCCTGAAATGTCTGCTCACTTTCACCATTGGAAGAAGCACAGCGACTTAGCAATCGGCTGAAGTTCTTGAGATCACAAGATACATTTTTCCTAATGTCGCTGGCAGACCAAGCCTTTGGAAAATGGGAAGGGTTTAGGGAGAGTTTCCTTTGCTTAAATTTTCTACCTCGGGGCTCATTTGGGATGCACAGAGTGTGTGAATGATTCTGCTCTTTAGCGAGACAGATATTTGATTTTTTTATGGTTGGGAACTGTCTAATGTAAGAAGAGGCTTAAATATTCATCAGCTCCATTTGCAAAGAACTCCATTTGTAGGGAAGGCAAACCTCTCTGGCCCTCATTGCATTTCAAATGAAGGCTTTATTCCGGAGACCTAGCTGAGCAAACATTTTATTAAGTTTATTTGGCTCAGGCAATGGAAATTAAGTCCCATGGCTTGATTTGATGGGATTTTGATTAAGAATATCACTTGATGTTTATAAGCTTTCATTGTGGGCAATTCAAAAAAACTTTCCTTAGTTTGGCAAGGAGCATAAGTGCTTGGGCTAATTTGCATACTGCAAGGGCTTATGCACATGGGATGCTGCTGTATCCCAAGTCAAACCATCTAGTCCACTGTATCATCATCAGCATCTCGTGTGTGTGTGTGTGTGTGTGTGTTTGGGTAACATTAACATTGTTAGTTAACGTGCCCCAATTCCTCATGTCCTGTTGCAATGAGTTGGTGCTGGGTTGAAATAGCTGCTTTTATTCCCCCCTGCCCGTCCTCATGCATGTTCTCAGAGTGAACCTGCCTCAGTTTCCCCTTTTGCGAAGGGATTTTGCTGTAGATTCACAGTTTGCTGCAGAATCAGGCTCAAAGAGTGCTTCTCAACGGTACCTTCTTAGCAATACTACAAACGAGAAGGACCTTGGAATTGTTGTAGATCGCAAGCTGAATATGAGCCAACAGTGCGATACGGCTGCAAGAAAGGCAAATGCTATTTTGGGCTGCTTTAATAGAAGGATAGCTTCCAAATCACGGGAGGTCCTGGTTCCTTTCTCTTCGGCCCTCGTTAGGCCTCATCTAGAGCATTGCGTCCAGTTCTGGGCTCCACAATTCAAGAAGGACGCAGACAAGCTGGAGCGTGTTCAGAGGAGGGCAACCAGGATGATCAGGGGTCTGGAAACAAAGCCCTATGAAGAGAGACTGAAAGAACTGGGCATGTTTAGCCTGGAGAAGAGAAGATTGAGGGGAGACATGACAGCACTCTTCAAATTCTTAAAAGGTTGTCACACAGAGGAGGGCCAGGATCTCTTCTCGATCCTCCCAGAGTGCAGGGCACGGAATAATGGGCTCAAGTTAAAGGAAGCCAGATTCCAACTTCCTGACTGTTAGAGTACTAGGACAATGGAATCAGTTGCCTGGTGAGGTTGTGGGCTCTCCCACACTAGAGGCCTTCAAGAGGCAGCTGGACAACCATCTGTCAGGGATGCTTTAAGGTGGATCCCTGCATTGAGCAGGAGGTTGGACTCAATGGCCTTTAGTCCCCTTCCAACTCTACTATTCTATGATTCTATGATTCTATGTCTACTTTTGCTCATGATTGCAAGCCAGTTATGCTCACTGAGGATATAACTCACTCATCTGGCAATGAAGCTGATGATCACTGGATATTTGGATAAATCCATTTTGTGCAAAACAAACCTCCTTCGGAAAGGACTCCGACGAACTGGGTGCTGCACCTTGGAACAGTTCTACCTGTGACCTACAATTGAGAATGGACCTTAGAAAGCCATTGAAGCAAATGGAATCGATATTCAATTTCACTGAGATAATGCAACAGTATCATAACCAAGGAGCATTTATCAGAAACTCAAACAACATTAACAAACAGAAAAGTAGGAGTTGAAACGTAAGGTGTTGCACCGTGAAACTCCAATGTCAAGCTTTTGCTAAAGTTAAACACAATTGTTCTGGTGCGACTGCATTCATAACTGGTAAATAGAAGGTTTTGCATCACACTTAGCCTCATTTCCAGGTAGTGATGAAAAAAGACTTGCTTTTCTTTTCTTTTTCGTAGAATCTCTGCTTTCTTTTTTCTTTTATTTATACCTCACCTTCCGTAAGAAGCCCAGGGCAGGTAACTAACAACAATGTTTAAACAGTACAATAATAAAAAAATACCTTATTGCCTTGGCCAGATCATTTGCACATGTTAAAGGGATGTCTGATGGGGATGTTTAGACTGCGAATAAGGTCCTGGCGCTCCTTACCAGAGTGGAAATTTTATTTCTGGTAAATTGAAATCATCAGGGGTGTGTCTATACAGCTTGTTTGCCCTGAAGCGGGTGCACAGTGGCACAATATCGCTTCCACGATGCAGGCGTAAATCCGCAGAACCATCACACTTTTCACTGCGATAACGTGCAGTTTCATGGTGGGAGGGAAAAGAAGGCGCAGCTGCATTGGCCAGTTTGAAACCGAAACCTGATTTCTTCCCTCCCCCTGCAGGTAATTAAGACTCCAGCTTGCTGGAGGCGCGAGCCTTCGGCGCCGTGGGCGTGAAGCCGCCAAACGGAACTCTTTACTTCAGAGGTAGAACCCCAGCCCCGGACCGGTCTTCACCACCTCTGCTACAAGACATGCTCTCCTGCACGGTCGGGCTATTAGTCTGGCAATGTGACTGCCTTAACTTACCCCATCTGTCTGCACTTCACTGTACCTACCTTCTTGCTTCCTGATACTGGTCTTGGCCAGGCCATTTCTGGCTGATCCCGTCCTGCGCATGTCTTACTTCCCTGCCTACTTGCTATCTCTCTCCCCATTTCTTCTCCTAATTCCTTTCTCACCATATCTGTTCCCCATGGCTCGCTCCAAGCTCATCTCTCCCAACCTAATTCCTATTCGGTGTCTCCCCCCCTCACAGCTGCCTTTCTCGTGCTCCTTATGGAACTGTCGCTCTATTGCTTCCAAGGCCCCTGTCATCCAGGACTTGTTCTTCTCTAGATCTCTCCACCTCCTTGCTCTTACTGAAACCTGGCTTCCTGCCCATGACACCGCCATCTCTGCTGCCCTCTCTCTTGGAGGACTCTCTTTCTCTCACTCGAGTCGCCCAGAGGGTCGAGGTGGTGGTGTGGGTCTTTTATTATCGAGTTTGTGCCAGTTCCAGCCTCTTCCCATTCCACCTTCACACTGTTTCTCCTCCTTTGAGGCACATGTGGTGAGACTCTTCACTCCGCTGCGACTGCGGGTTGCAGTTCTCTACCGCCCCCCTGGCTCATCCTCTAAATTTCTCTCTGATCTCGACTCGTGGCTGTCCTTTCTCCTCTCTGACAACTCTCCTACTCTGATTTTAGGTGACTTCAATATCCATGTAGATGACCCTCACGATGCTGCAGCTCTACGATTTCGCTCCTTATCTTCCTCTTACGATCTTAAGCTCTGGTCTGAAGCACCCACACATTCCCTTGGACACTGTCTGGATCTTGTCCTCACTCGGAACTGCTCTGTCCTGGACTTTTCTATCGCTGACTTTCCTCTGTCAGATCATCATCTAGTCTCCTTCAATATTACTCACAATCCCCCTCCTTCACGTCCCGCTTCTCGCCCTTGTCGTGACCTGCATTCTATCAACTACGAGGCTTTTTCTCAGTCCTTAGCCTCCTCTCTTCCTTCTGTCTACACAGCCGTCTCCTTGGACTCAGCCGTCTCCTCCTTTAACTCCTCCTTATCTTCAACTCTTGATAATCTTGCTCCATCTACAACTCGGATAGTTCGCCCCTCTCAACCCCAACCGTGGCTCACCTCTTTCCTCCGCTACCTTCGCTCTTGTTCCCGGGCAGCCGAACGCCTGTGGCGTAAGACCAAGGACTGGGCGGACTTTGTCCACTACAAATTTGTTCTCTCCTCTTTCTCTTCTGCCATTTCACTGGCCAAACAGCAGCACTACTCAACGTTGATCCAGTCAAATGCTAAGCACCCTCAGCGGCTCTTCAAGTCCTTCAATTCTCTTCTGAAGCCTAATCCGCCATCTCTCCCCGCCTCCCTGTCTGCCAACGACTTTGCCTCTTTCTTCAATGCTAAAATCCAAACTATACGCTCCGATCTAGCCAACTCTGCTCCGCTTCCAGCTCCTGTCCCTCACCTGTCAGCTCCTCCTTCAACTCTCTCGGCGTTCCCTTCGGTCTCAGCTGATGAACTGTCTAAAATACTGCGCTCGTCAAAGCCTTCCACTTGTTCCCGTGATCCGATTCCCTCTCGCGTCTTTATTAATCTTATCCCCGCTATCCTCCCGTCCTTGCTTCACATCATTAATTCTTCTCTGTCCTCTGGTTCATTTCCTTCTGCTTTTAAACATGCTACAGTCTCTCCCATTCTCAAAAAACCTACTCTTGATCGACTATCCCTGTCTAACTACCGACCTGTCTCCCTCTTGCCCTTTGTCTCAAAGATCCTGGAACGTCTGGTCTACTCTCGTTGTCTTGACTTTCTCTCTAATAACTCTGCTCTGGATCCCTTTCAATCTGGCTTCCGTCCTTTGCATTCCACTGAAACAGCCCTTACCAAGATCACCAATGATCTTCTTACTGCCAAGTCTAAAGGCCATTATTCTGTTCTTATTCTCCTTGATCTAACCGCAGCCTTTGACACGGTTGATCACGATCTTCTCTTAGATTCCCTCCACGACCTTGGACTCTGTGGCTCTGTCTATAACTGGTTCGCCTCCTATCTAGAGGGTCGCTCTTTCAGCGTGTCGGCTAACGGCAGCTCGTCCTCCTCTTTTCCCCTTTCAGTTGGGGTTCCGCAAGGCTCGGTGCTTGGCCCGTTGTTGTTCTCTCTATACATGCTGCCCTTGGGCAAGCTCATTCAATCTCACGGCCTCCAATATCACCTGTATGCCGATGATACACAATTATATCTTTCATCTCCGGAACTTTCTCCAGATGTTCACGATCGTATCTCGGCATGTCTTTCAGATATCTCAGCCTGGCTGCTTCATCGTCGTTTGAAACTTAACATGGCAAAGACTGAACTGCTAGTTTTTCCTCCTAAACCTTCTCCTCACCTCTCATTCTCCCTTACTGTCAACGATGTCACGCTTACTCCGGTCAAGGAAGCTCGTAGTCTTGGCTTTATATTTGACTCCTCGCTCTCCTTTACTCCTCACATCGAGGCAGTAGCTAAATCCTGTCGTTTCTTCCTGTATAATATTGCCAGGATTCGACCATTTTTGTCTGTCTCTTCTGCCAAGACTCTCGTTCACGCACTGGTTATCTCTCGGTTGGACTACTGCAACCTTCTTCTCTCTGGCCTTCCTTCGTCTCACATCAGTCCGCTGGTCTCTGTCCACCACTCTGCCGCTAAGATCATCTTCTTGGCCCGCCGCTCTGACCATGTCACTCCACTTCTGAAATCTCTTCATTGGCTTCCAATTCACTTCAGAATCCAATATAAACTTCTCCTACTGACCTTCAAAGCTCTTCACTGCCTAGCTCCTGCCTATCTCTCCTCTCTCATCTCACACTATCGCCCCGCTCGGGCTCTCCGCTCCTCTGATGCCATGCTTCTCGCCTGCCCAAGGACCTCCACTTCCCTTACTCGGCTTCGTCCTTTTTCTTCTGCTGCCCCTTACGCCTGGAACGCTCTTCCAGAACACTTGAGAACTACAAACTCAATTACTGCTTTTAAGACTCAGCTCAAAACTTTTCTTTTCCCTATAGCCTTCAAATATTGAGTTTGTTCTGACTTTACACTGTTGGTTTTGCCCTACCCTGTGCCTGTTTACACTTCCCTGTGCCTGTTTGCATTCTCCTTCCCTCTTTATTGTTTACTACAACTTATTAGATTGTAAGCCTATGCGGCAGGGTCTTGCTATTTACTGTGTTATCTGTACAGCACCATGTACATTGATGGTGCTATATAAATAAATAAATAATAATAATAATAATAATAATAATAATAATAATAATAATGGTGCCGATTTAACTTGACTTCTCCTTTTGCTCTGAGGTCATGTCTGATTTGAGTCATATGTCAGGGGGGGGAATATTAGGTTGCGCACGGTGGGCATACATTTGGGGGCACGGTCTTGTGATGTCAGGTGCTTGGGACTGCCCATTTGCCCTCCCTATAGCCATCCATCCCTAACACCCGTTTCATAGAATCATAGAATAGCAGTGTTGGAAGGGGCCTACAAGGCCATCGAGTCCAACGCCCTGCTCAATGCAGGAATCCACCCTAAAGCATCCCTGACAGAGGGTTGTCCAGCTGCCTCTTGAAGGCCTCCAGTGTGGGAGAGGCCACAACCTCCCTAGGTCACTGGTTCCATTGTCGTACTGCTCTAACAGTCAGGAAGTTTTTCCTGATGTCCAGCTGGAATCTGGCTTCCTTTAACTAGAGCCCGTTATTCCGTGTCCTGCACTCTGGGAGGATCGAGAAGAGATCCTGGCTCTCCTCTGTGTGACAACCTTTTAAGTATTTGAAGAGTGCTCTCATGTCTCCCCTCAACCTTCTCTTCTCCAGGCTAAACATGCCCAGTTCTTTCAGTCTCTCTTCATAGGGCTTTGTTTCCAGACCCCTGCTCATCCTGGTTGCCCTCCTCTGAACACGCTCCAGCTTGTCTGCGTCCTTCTTGAATTGTGGAGCCCAGAACTGGATGCAATACTCTAGATGAGGCCTAACCAGGGCCGAATAGAGAGGAACCAGTACCTCACGTGATTTGGAAGCTATCCTTCTATTAATGCAGCCCAGAATAGCGTTTGCCTTTCTTGCAGCCATATCGCACTGTTGGCTCATATTCAGCTTGGATCTACAACAATTCCAAGATCCTTCTCGTTTGTAGTATTGCTGAACCAAGTATCCCCCATCTTGTAACTGTGCATTTGGTTTCTATTTCCTAGATGTAGAACTTCACATTTATCCCTATTAAATTTCATTCTGTTGTTTTCAGCCCAGCACTCCAGCCTATCAAGATCCCTTTGAAGTTTGTTTCTGTCTTCCAGGGTATTAGCTATCCCACCCAATTTTGTGTCATCTGCAAATTTGATAAGCGTTCCCTGCACTTTCTCCATGTATGTGCATTTGCGAGTCCCATCTGCTGTGCAGTCTCCGGGTAGAGCGAGATTTCTAGGCACATTGCTCTCTACTTCTACTTCTACACCTGCGATATGGCTGTCTCTCTAGCAAGAGGACGTAGTAGTGTGCCCTGGAAACGGGATGAGATTCTGGACCTCCTGGTTATCTGGGGTGAGCAGAAGATTCAGCAGCAGCTTTGTTCTGGCCATAGGAACATAGATCTCTACGACATTATTGCCCAGGAGATGAGGTGTAGAGGGCAGAACTGCTGTGCAGGACTGAGGCCAAAGCCCTGAGGCAGGAGTGCCGGCGGGTCATAAATCACAACTCCCGCTCGGGTGCTGGTTTTGGACTTCAAAGTCTTAAATGGCTGCAACCCAATTGCTTGAATGACTGCTTTCACCACTATCAGCCTGCCTGCACTTTAACATCAGAAAGAGAGGCCCTGCTCATTTGCCCACCCATGAGAGCAGTTAGGTGGGCGAGTACACATGACAGGGCCTTTTCTGCAGTGGCCCCTCACCTATGGAATAAATTGCTATTAGGGGTCCACCCTGCTCCATCATTGCAGGCCTTTTAAGAACACCTTGAAAACGCATTATTTTACTATGTCTTCGCTTAATATCATTGCTATTGTTGCAGTTTGCTGCTGTTTTATTGCTGATTTTGTTATTGGGTTTCATTGCTATTTTTATGGTGGTTTTATTGCGTTTAATATCATATTGCTTTTATGTGTTTTATTGTTGTACTCTGCCATGGGAGGTCTTTTGCCCTGAAAGTGGCCAGGAACTATTATAAATAAATAAATAAATAAATGTAAAAAGCCAAATAATCAGTAGATTTATCTCATGTGAAGGTCTTTTTCAGACAACTGGTACATCAGCATATATTTCAGCACAGTTGTCAACAGTGTTCTGGAGGGCCTTGAGGATTGGGGGAGAGAAAGAAGGGGGGGACAGAGGAGGGGCAGAAACTCTTAAGAAAACGGTGAGTGGATAAACAAATTTTGTGGTTTCAAAATTTGGCTAATCCAACGATGACAACGTTGAGCGCTGCTCGCTGACCGATGATGAAAGGCATTTTGCTTCTTGTTTTGCCTCAGATTGCCCCTGCTTTAGAAAGTTTGTGTTCTTCCTTTTAGAATCAGGAGTTGGAGGGTATGAAGTGTTGAACCAAAATGAAACAAGCACTTGATGCCTTGGCTGCTAAACTCAGAGATGGGAGCATGAATACCCGCGAGGTCTGCAAAACAAGTTGCGAGGGAAATGTTCCTTACAACTAAAGTCCGCCAAGTGAATTAGAACTTCCCCATTTATAGAGCCACTAATGCCAAAAAAAGGGAATCTCAGCTCAGAGATATATCTGCAGGTCACATAACCAATCTCATTTGTACAGCCAGTGAGTCAGCACACAGGAGGCATTTCCCAGCACGGTGCTGTAACGCTCCACCCTTTCTGTGCCTTGTCTCTCCCACCGTTGAGGGAGGTTGCAGCAACCAAACTGAGAACTGCTTTCTCCCATGTAAGGCTGCAGTTCAAGGGTAAGAGGCCGTCAATGGACTCAGGCCGTCTGATTCCCCTACTCAATTTTAATTGCTATCAGGATGGCAACAGAACAGATGGGAAATTTGTAGAACAGAGACGTTTTCGCATCACTGTCTTCTTCTAAATACATCATTTCCCTGTTCTGGAATAAAGGACACCCTCCCCCCATACACCCCACCCCAAATAACTCCCAAATAGCACTGCAGGATTTCAGGGCAGAGGGCAGCACAACATCTGGGCAATTTCCAAAATGAAACACTGTTTAGGAGCGTAATGATGCCCTGGGGAGCAATAGAAACTGTGTGTGTATGTAATAGTACCGCTCCAGCCTGGGCTAAGGAAGCAGTCAGGAAAATGGAGAGGGCAGGAGAGTGGAGGTGGGATGGGATGGGGCTGTATTAGGTATCAGCGGAAGAAGAAGAAGAAGAAGAAGAAGAAGAAGAAGAAGAAGAAGAAGAAGAAGAAGAAGAGGAGGAGGAGGAGGAGGAGGAGGAGGAGGAGGAGGAGGAGGAGGAGGAGGAGGAGGAGGAGGAGGAGGAGGAGGAGGAGGAGGAGGAGGAAGAGGAAGAGGAAGAGGAAGAAGAAGAGAGGAGGAGGAGGAGGAGGAGGAAGAAGAAGAAGAAGAAGAAGAGGAGGAAGAGGAAGAGGAAGAGGAAGAGGAAGAGGAGGAGGAGGAGGAGGAGGAGGAGGAGAACCACCTTTGTGAGCGAACAGTGCTGGTATATAAACCCCCAACTGTGCTTTATGCTACATTAGCAGCGGAAGGCATAACACAAACCGACACCTGCAAGATACGACTGGATGATTTCAGATTAGAAATACACCAAGGGGGGGGGAGTGCAGATAATTAACCCTCTTCGGGGGGGGTGAATCCTCCAACTTCATATTAATGCAAATCACACTCAGGGGCATTTCAGGGAAAACACATTTGCAAAACCGAAGTGCAATGCAAGAAGCTGGGCCCAGCAAGAGGAGAGGGGGGGGCCTGAGATTGGGAGAGATGGAGGTGGAGAAGGTGAGGCTTGAAGCGAGGGTCCTCCTGCAACCCCAGAAGTGAGGCCCTCTGCCCCAGAACACCTTCAGGGTGCTGCCCCACCCGTTCCATTCAAATCCCTTCTCTAGGGTGACCATATTTTGGAAACCAAAAAGGAGGACAAAATGGCCACCCTCAGGAGGCGTGGCCACCCCAACATGCCCAGCCCCAAGGCAGAGCCAACTCAACATGTCCAGCCCCCAAGGGGGCGTGGCCTCGGTCACATTTATTTATTTATTACATTTTTATACTGCCCAATAGCCAAAGCTCTCTGGGTGGTTCACAAAAAGTAAATGATAGCAACCAATGAGTGCCAAAGGCACACAACTACTATAATAATATACTAAATACTAAAAAAAGAATTAACACTTATATAAAACCATTTCTTTATTTTTGTAACATAATAAACAACCACAACAGTCATAGAACACATTAGAATAGTGGTTCCCAATTGGTGGTCCGCGTAACCCACCCAGGGGGTCCACCATGGCTTGGCATTTGAAAAACAAGGGGTCCGCAGTACTTAGCTAATTGGGAACCACTGCATTAGAATAATTATATACAATTGTAGAAACATAGAATCACAAAATCTCAACAATATTTTATCAATTGACATAAACTTCTTTCAGTAGGCTTTTAGCCTGTATTGCCACAAAAACTGAAACCATAAAAAACGTAATAAAACATCAAGACTAAAAACACAAATACAAAATACAATGTCTAATATGCAGTTTCAGAATTTAACATATTTTTATTTACTGTACAAATTCTAAGACTTTTCTTCCTGATGTGGCCTGGAATATTTTTCACCAGATCTTATTTTTCTTAAAAGAGGTGGAGTGTTTAACAGGAAACGGTAAAAATTCTTGCAAGTCCATTTCTTGTAATTATATTTAAGCTGTAAGATTCCTTTCAGTGTCTCCACAGACAACTGGCTCCTTTCTTTCGTCCACTGTGTTTGCATCATGGAGAAGATACGTTCCACATTTGCATTGTGTGACGGAATTGCAAAAAAGAACTGTGCGATCTTCAGCAGTTCTGAGTAGTAATCTGCGGTTTTTGAACTTTCAAAATATTTTGTCCACTTTTGATGTGCCATCAAGTCTTTGAAGTCAACGTCATCACACATACTTTAAAAATATTTTATCAGATTTGCAAACTGATCAAAGCAACTGACATCGTTGATGACCACTCCCTTCTCTGTCAAGTACTGCACGGTAGTCTCCACATCAGCCCATTTTGGTGCCTCAGTCAGGGCAATCCATCTGAATATTGAGAACTCTTCTAGGGGTCTCGTCCACTTCTGGAGATAGTCAATGCACCTCTTGTACTGCTGATTTACTTGGGCACAGAATGAGTCACACCGTGCATCAAGTCCCTCCTTGCGACTTTTCCCCAGGAGTTCCCTAACTTTAAGAGACAAAAAATTGTTGGTCTCCCGTTCACGGAAGATGTACATGACAGAGTCCAAACATTTCAACACTTCCACCGTGGAGTTGTTCTCACGCTCCAGCTCCTCGGTGTATTTGTGGAACATGCTCAAGTGTGCATGCATGTGCCAGAGGTAGATCTCGCTGAAGCTGTCTTCAAAGAACTTCTGGATTGTAGGAGGTGGATCGTCTAGAGAAAAAAATAAGGACTTCAAGGCTGGAAACATCTGTAGTAGCCTTGTGATTGCAGGGAATAAGGATAGCCACCGTGCCCTGCTGTGGGAAAGCATCTGTCTATAGTCAATTTCCACAAAATCGCAATAATCCTTCAGACTCTCTGTTCTCACTGTGTAAATGTGGAAGTATTGGTATATATTAAAAATATTAGTCTCCACTTTCACATCTAGTTTCTGTGCCCCGTAATGTACACAATTGTTCAAAATGTGTGCTGAGCAACCCACACCAATCAAAGTGGTCTTCTGCAGCAGCCTTTTCAAGTTTGCAAAGACGTTATTCCCTTGCTCAGCCCGCCGTAGTCCACCAAACATGGTATTGCAGTTGTCACCTGTGAAGGCAATGCACTTCTCCAACAAGCCGTTCTTCTCCAGAGTGCCCTTCACATAGTTTGCAATTGTATCTGCTGTCTCATTTGGTGTGTTTTTCAGTTCGATGAGCTTGGACTGCAACCCACCATTCTTCCAGTCAAAATACTGAACTAGAACTGGAAATATTTTCACCGCACCATGGTTGCTTCCATCCGTTGAGACTCCACAGTATGGAATGTTGTAGTCTTTCATTGCTTGCAGGGCATTTTCCACAGACTGTGGTGCAAGCACAGAGTTCACAATTGCTTCTGTCTTGGTGCGAGCACTTGCAAACTTCCGGGCTACTTCTGAGTCAGGGAATATTGTCTTGAACAAGTCAGAGGTGCAGTCCATTGATCTAAAGGTGCTGTGATGCATCACAGTGTGGAAGGCCATTGTACCCTCCGATGCAGTGATCTCATCCTCCGTTTTGGTTCCTGGTTTCACAAAGAAATCAGTCACTTTGGCAGAAGACTTTTCTCCTCGAACAGCCGCCCTGTGCTTCGCTGAGTCCACATGGTTTTGCAAATCCAAAGCACCTTTATGTGCAACAGACACGTAAGTGCCAGGCCTGCATATGGTGCACTCAGCCTCATTCTCATCACGACCCTTCTTGAAGCAGGTAAATTTGGCCCTCAGCTGTGGTGTGAACTTGCACTTCGTTTTTGGCATGATGATGTATTTATGCAGTGTTGTAAACCAGAATCTAAAAGACAAGACAGTAAGATATCACTGAGCATCTCTGAATCCTACAACAAATCTATTACTGTCGTGAAATGCAGGAAAAAGGGACAGAACTACAACAACAACACTTCCCTTAACATAGATTTCAACTTTGAAAAACTGTATAACTTCTTGTCCAAGGCAAAAATAATCTGGACATACTGTAATTCTTAATTTTAAAGTTCAGTTGCATTGAACACCGAAGAATCCACATCAAGTGTATGTTCAACACAATAAAATAAAACCACCTTCAAAGCAGTTAGCTACAATTCACAGGCAAGTCCCTTTTAAATGCAATCTCAAACACGCCACTTATTTCAGCTCACCCTAACAACAACCCTGCCACTACACAGTATAGCATAAGTATATGGATTTAAAGCATCCATTTTTCAGAAGCAGGTAAGATTCAAGACTCAAGTACATTTTACACAACTGTTTCACATGCTAAGGAAATTTTGCAGAACTGCATCACATGCAAGTGAAATGGCCCAAAGTTATTTCCTTGTCTGGAGAGGTATGTAGAAACAGTGAGTAGCAATTAGGGGTGTGCTCCGCTCCAATTAGAATCGGAGAATCAGAAGCGAATTGGCCTGCTCCGCTTTGCCCAGAGGCGGAGTAGAAGTGGACCGCGGGCCTTTAGAAGCATGGCAAAGGGAAGCAGCCATAGGAGAAGCGCTTCTCTTTTCGCGGAGCGATCCGCCCGCCATTTTGGATCATTTCGCCCATAGGATTGCATTACGGAAAAGAATAGGGGATAACTGTGTTGTTTTAAAAGCTATCCTTCTGAAATTTCTTGTGCTTAGAGAGTGGTGGCTGGGGGTCATTTTGAGCCTACTCTCAGCTCTCTGTGTGGTGCGGTTCGCTTGCTATAATTTTTTTAAAAATCGGGTAAAAAAAGCAGGAGAGGGTAAGCGGCAGGTTTTTTTTAGCATAACAGGCACATTCAACTCCCAATCCTGATGAGAATTGATGACCTCATGAAGCATCCTCCAATCCCAGCGTTGGAGGGGGGACTAAGGCAGAGCCACCCTCAGAGCTTTCTCCTTTCAGTCTCTTTGTGAGTTGGCGTTCGCGGAGAGCGGAGTTAGTTTATAGGTGCTGCTGCTGTGTTTGGAGTTGGAGGAGATTAGATTAGGATTTAGCTTGGGTTGTGTGTGTGTGTGTGTTTGTTTGCTTGTTTCTGACTGTTTGCTTAGTTTGCTCTGTGTTTTTCCCTTACCTTGATTTTATATAAACTTTATTTTTAATTTTTGGAGTGTTTGTTTGTTTGGTTCCCCCCCCTTCCCCCTCTTAAAGCCTGACTGTGTTTCATCTTCCTTCTTTCTTCTATATAAAAAAAATACAAAAAAAAATACCAAAAAAAATTATTCTCTCTCTCTCTCCCTCTCTCTCTCTCTCTCTCTCTGTGTGTGTGTGTGTGTGTGTGTGTTACTTGGACTGTGTGTGTGACTGTGTGTTATTGTGAGAGTGTGCTGTGTGCACTGCTTGTGAAGTGCAAAAAAGCCAATACAGTTTGAGCATTTCAAATCCTGTTTGGGCAAAGCAGACACACTTGTCCCATTTCCCTAAATACATACTATTAGTAGTATTAGTATTAGTATTATATTATTATCATCATGAGAAGAGGGAGCAGGCGCACGTCTGTGGCTGGGCGTGCTGAAAGCAGTGGTGGAGGGAATCTACACGTCGTTGTGAGGGCACTTACATGCGCCCCCAGTGCGCCCCCACAACGACTGTGTAGACCGAGAAATAAGAGACGGAGGAAGAGGCGGAGGCGGCAGCGGCTGAGGAACCAGCCGCGTCCTTGCCGCCGCTGCCGCCGCCTCCCCGCCGGCCTCCTGCTGCCGGGCTAAGAGCCACCCAGGTCGGAGAGCTCGGTGGAAGCGGAAGCCGAGCTCTCCGACCCGGGTGGCTCTTACCCCGGCAGCAGGAGGCCGGCGGGGAGGTGGCGGTGGCGGCAAGGACGCGGCCGGTTCCCCAGCCTCCTCCTCCTCCGCCTCTTCCTCCGTCTCTTCTTTCTCGGTCTACGCAGTCGTTGTGGGGGCGCACTGGGGGCACATGTAAGCACCCTCACAACGACGTGTAGATTCCCTCGTGGTCAAGGGAAGGCTCAGGCTGGCACCAGTAAGCAGGCTGCCTCTCCTGCTGTGAAAATCAAATGGGCAAGTCCGTGGTGGGGCATCTGCCGGGACTGACTCCCCCATACTAGATCTATGGCGTATCTCTGCCTCGCTCTCTGGCCGCCTATCATCCTCCTCCTCTGTGACCGCCTCGCAGGGATGGTTTGCACTTTGCAATGTGTTACTGCTGGCTTAGAAAGAAACAAGCCATCCTTGCATCACTTCCTTGTGCCCCCAGAAATGTCTGCTGCCTGCCTGCCTTCCCTGCCCGCCTCACAGGGATGGTTTGTGTGTGTCTTGCTTTGACTCAGGGGATAAGTCCTTCCTGCGCTCACTTAGACTTTTTGAAGTTCCAAATCAATTTTTCAAGTTTGGAAGAAGATTCATATCTACTCCCCAATTCATGGCATGTTGGGATTTCCTTTGAAATGGTCCCATTAAGCTGTCTGCAGCTTTAAATCCTTGAGATACTGAGGTGTTTCAAAAATTCCCCAAAAATCAGGGGAGGCTTGGATTGGCTTGAGTCTTGGCATGTGTGTGTATATGTCCATGAGGTGTCATGGTGCCTAACTTGAGGTTTCTAACATGAAAATTGACGTAGTTCTAGCATGGGACTTGATTTGGGGTGAGTTAAAAGGTTAAAGCCCCGCCAAAAATCAGGGGATGATGGGATTTGCTTGAAACTTGCCATGATTGTGGATCTAGATGGCATCTGTGAGGGTATCCACTTCAAAAAAATTTATCTGTCAAAATGTCAGAGCAAATCCCATGTTTGAAAATGGGGTGTCCGATTTTCATGAATTCCCCGAAAATCAGGGGATGCTTGGATTTGCTTGAGTCTTGGCATAAGCTATCATGGTTCCAAGTTTGAGGTTTCTAACATGAAAATTGACGGAGATATCGAAAGGGCTGTGAATTGGGGTTATGGGTGATGCGTTAGAGGTTAAAGCCCCGCCAAAAATCAGGGGATGATGGGATTTGCTTGAAACTTGCCATAAATATGGATCTAGATGGCAGCTTTGAGGGTGCCTGCTTCCAAGTTTTTATCTATCAAAATGTCAGAGTAAATCCCATGTCTGAAAATGGGGTGTCCGATTTTCATAAATTCCCCGAAAATCAGGGGATGCTTGGATTTGCTTGAGTCTTGGCATGCGTGTGTATGCGTCCATGAGGTGTCATGGTGCCAAACTTGAGGTTTCTAACTAACAGAAAAAAAGTTGTAGGGTTTTTTGGATTTCAATGCAAGCCTATGGGGAAAAAAAGAGGAGCTCCGATCCGGATCCGGAGCTTCGCAGCGAACCGGAGCGGACTGTAGGCGGAGCGGAGCGGACCCGATCCAGAAGTTGCGGATCTGGAAGAGAAGCGGATCGGGGGGTCCGTGCACACCCCTAGTAGCAATGAAGATCATAGAATCATAGAACAGCAGAGTTGGAAGGGTCCTACAAGGCCATCTAGTCCAACCCCCTGTTCAATGCAGGAATCCACCCTAAAGCAAACCTGACAGATGGTTGTCCAGCTGCCTCTTGAAGGCCTCTAGTGTGGGAGAGCCCACAACCTCCCTAGGTAACTGATTCCACCGTCGCACTGCTCTAACAGTCAGGAAGTTTTTCCTGATGTCCAGCCGGAATCTGGCTTCCTTTAACTTGAGCCCGTTATTCCGTGTCCTGCACTCTGGGAGGATCGAGAAGAGATCCTGGCCCTCCTCTGTGTGACAACCTTTTAAGTATTTGAAGAGTGCTATCATGTCTCCCCTCAATCTTCTCTTCTCCAGACTAAACATGCCCAGTTCTTTCAGTCTCTCTTCATAGGGCTTTGTTTCTAGACCCCTGATCATCCTGGTTGCCCTCTTCTGAACACGCTCCAGCTTGTCTGCATCCTTCTTGAATTGTAGAGCCCAGAACTGGACACAATACTCTAGATGAGGCCTAACCAGGGCCGAATAGAGAGGAACCAGTA
Source organism: Elgaria multicarinata webbii (assembly GCF_023053635.1). Taxonomy (NCBI): domain Eukaryota; kingdom Metazoa; phylum Chordata; class Lepidosauria; order Squamata; family Anguidae; genus Elgaria; species Elgaria multicarinata. The sequence goes on from NC_086178.1 coordinate 1,827,432, forward strand.
CCTCACGTGATTTGGAAGCTATACTTCTATTAATGCAGCCCAAAATAGTATTTGCCTTTCTTGCAGCCATATCGCACTGTTGGCTCATATTCAGCTTGCGATCTACAACAATTCCAAGATCCTTCTCGTTTGTAGTATTGCTGAGCCAAGTGTCCCCCATCTTGTAACTGTGCATTTGGTTTCTATTCCCTAAATGTAGAACTTGGCATTTATCCCTATTAAATTTCATTCTGTTGTTTTCAGCCCAGCACTCCAGCCTATCAAGATCACTTTGAAGTTTGTTTCTGTCTTCCAGGGTATTAGCTATCCCACCCAATTTTGTGTCATCTGCAAATTTGATCAGCGTTCCCTGCACCTCCTCGTCCAAATCGTTAATAAAAATGTTGAAGAGCACTGGGCCCAGGACTGAGCCCTGCGGCACCCCACTCGTTGCCTCTCCCCAGTTTGAGAAGGTTCCATTGATAAGTACTCTTTGAGTCCGATTCTGTAGCCAACTGTGGATCCACCTAATAGTTGTTCCATTTAGCCCACTTTTAGCTAGTTTTTTAATCAGAATGTCATGGGGCACTTTGTCAAAAGCTTTGCTGAAGTCAAGATATATGACGTCCACAGCATTCCCACAGTCCACAAGGGAGGTTATCCTATCAAAAAATGAGATCAAATTAGTCTGACAGGATGCAGGGCAGTTGTTATATATCAAGATGTATATCACATGAAAACACTATCAGACAACATGTAAAATTACTGGCAAGAAAGTGATAAGGTTTAGAATATGTCTAAAGTCATGAATGGCCACCTTTATAACTTTGATCTTGCATTTGCAATGCAATTCATAGCTACTGGGTTTAAAGGCCCAGAGCAGTTTCCATTAAAGATAATGGTTTTCGCAGGTTCAATGCTAATCTATTATCTCCATGGCACAAGGAATTATATTGGGGGTGGAAAAGTAAAGGATAACCGGCATTATTAATATCATATTATCAGCATTAATTATCAGCATCACCAGCAAGAGAAGGAGCATTATTAATATTAGAATCACCATCCATTATCCATTTTTCAGGGACTCTTGGAAACTTGCAAAATAGCCAGTTTTAAAGTGGCTGAAGCAATGAAGCTCTAGCTCTAGCCTCACCCTCGCCTTTCCCTAGCCCTACGTCCCAGCCTCTCCCCCCTCCACCTCACCCCCCATGCCAAATTAAGGAGGATGGTGGCCTTGCCTTGGCCTACCTTTTCCCACGTTGCAGAGCTGCCTCCTCCCTTCTCACCTCGTGTCCTGCTGCTGCCTGGTCCGCGGCCGGTCGATGTCCTCCGCCTTCCTTCCGCTTCTGCTTCTCCCTGTGCTGCTGCTGTCCCTTTCTTCCGGCTCACGCCTTACCCCGCCACGTTGTCCTTGCAGCTGCCGCTGTCCTGCCCACCTTGGTCCGCCACCGCCGGTCCGCCACCGCCGGGCCCCCACCACGCTGCTTCCCTCCCCCGCTGCTTCTTCTGCCGCCTTATTTATTTATTTATTTATTATTGTATGCCTTGCGGCCCTGCCGTTTGTCTTGGTGGCGGCAGGCCGGCGGCACAAGCGGCGGCACTTGTTCCGCCGGCCAGCTTGCTTGCCGCGGCTTGTCCTCTCCGTCCACCACCTCCCTCCGCCTCGCTTGTTCCGCCGGGCCGGGCCGCACCGCCTCCGCCTAGCTTGTGCTTGTCTAACTTCCTTGCCGCTTGTCGGCAAGGCCTGGGCCTTGGTCTGCAGCCCTGCCGTTTGTGTCTTCTTAGCGGCGGCAGCGGCACAAGCGGCGACAGCGGCGGCGGCAGCGCCACAAGCGGCGGCACTAGCTCCGCCAGCTTGGCACAGCTTGTCCTCCACCACCTCCGCCTCGCCGCCTCTGCCCGCCTCCACCTTGCTTGTGCTTGTGTCCACCTGTCCTGCTGCTTGCCTTGTCGGCAAGGCCTGGGCCTTGGTCTGCCGCCCTGCCGTTTGTCTTGGCGGTGGCGGGCCGGCAGCACAAGCAGCGGTGGCGGTGGCACAAGCGGCGGCACTTGTTCCGGCGGCTTGTGTCCTCTCCGCCTCCGCCTCGCTTGCCCACCTTGGTCCAGCCGCCTCTTGTTGGTCCGCTGCCTCCTCGCTGACCCGGCGCAGTTTCCAGGCACGGGAATCACGCAAGTTCTCAGCTGCTGGCTGGGTCTCGCAAGAGTTCCCAGACCCAGCCAGCAGCCGACAACTCGCGTGATTCTCCGGAGAGTTCGGGTTCTAATTCAAGATGGCCGCCGCCACCGCTGCACCCAAAAAAACAGCTGCAGGTAAGTAAGGCAGCCGCGGCCGAGTCTACAACCCCCCCCCGCCCCGGTGTTTCGGTGGCCCACTCTGGATCCTCCGGATCCTGCGTGCCCCCCGGAGGTTTCCGGAATTTTCCGGTGCTGATGGTCACCCTACCCTTCTCAAAAGCGGCATTTTCCACGAAGCCTTTGGTTCAACCCTTTAAGCTCTCACCCCTTGACTGAAACTGAGCCCCAGTATGTGTAAGTGGACTGGACGTACGTTCTTCCCGAGTTACATTCTGACCTCCATTTTCCTCCCCTATGGCAAAATTTTAAGAGATAACCTGTCTTTCTTATTTATTTTATTACATTTATATACTGCCCCACAGCCGAAGCTCTCTGGGCAGTTTACAACAATTAAAAATAGAAAACATTAAAAGTGTACAAAATTTAAAAACCATCAAAAACATAAAAAACAGTATAAAAACAAAAGTATCCATTTAAAAACAATTCTGGGGTCCATTAAAAACAAACTTAACATTGTTAAATGCTGTTAAATGCCTGGGAGAAGAGAAAAGTCTTGACCTGGCGCTGAAAAGATAACAACGTTGGCGCCAGGCGAGCCTCATCGGGGAGATCATTCCACTGTCGGGGGGCCACCACTGAAAAGGCCCTCTCCCTTGTTGCCATCCTCCGAGCTTCCCTCGGAGTAGGCACGCGGAGGAGGACCTTAGATCGCAGTGTACGGGTAGGTTCATGTCGGGAGAGGCGTTCCATCAGGTATTGCGGTCCCAACCCTAGAAAGTAACCACATTGAATTAATAATGAAGTCAGATATGAGAACCGATGCCCCGGCCACCGGTCCTGCCTTATCCTGAAGCCGAATGCATTCAGCCAGCCACTGTGCTTGTGGAATATCAAGATGGATGGCACCAATTTCATGAGAACAACCGACCTGACAAGAGAACAAACTTGGACAGAAAAGCACAAGACACTGTTGAGCTCTTTAGCTGATGCACTGACGAACAGCCTCGGCCTCCTCCTCAGGGGGATACCAGTCACCCTCCTTTGCAGCTGTCAAAACAGCAAGAAGCCAAGTTGCCTAGAGGGCAAATCAAGGAGGAGAAGCTGAAGTGAAAATGGAGCACATTGAATCAACAGAGGATGTGGGGCGCGCATGTATTGGCAGGAGGAATATCCTGGCAGTCTATTTTGAAAGGTTTCACAATTGACTGCCCTTTCCACTGAGGACAAGTTAAGAAAGAAATGGTTTTAAGCCACAGGGATATAGATTGGGGAGTGGGGACGACGACACACATCTCAACTTTAAGGGCACTTCCTTCAGCACATCAACTTTGCAAGGCCTAGGCTATCAAGAGATTAGGACAGCAGAGTTGAAGCTTCCCCAGCTAAGAGGACAAACATAGAAGGAATTAGGGAAACTAATTGCTTCCCCAAAGCAGCCCAATGAGTTTTACAGCCCAGTGGGAACTTTGAATTTGATTTTTTCCACATCTAAGCCCAACGTTGTCACCACTACACCCTAAACTGGAACAGGGAATGTGTTACATCAGGAAAAGGGGTGAAAGCTTTGCTGAAGAAGATTGCTGTCTGGTTCCTCGCCTTTTAAAGGCAAACAACCAGGCGGCCCGGAAAACCCCATTTCTCATTCTGTCAACCGCCCCGGGCAACACAGAAAGGGGCAGCAGCGGAACAGGAACATAAATAGCCGATGACAAGGGGCCCTGCATTATGCTCAGCAAATACGTTTGTCCAAGCAGACAGTGAAAGCAGAGAGACGCCGAGCCTTAATCTTGATGGAACGCCCGTTTGTACCCAATACATTAAAGAAATTGTTCAAGAGCAGTTCATCCTTGTAAAAATATTGCTTCTGTAGAGCTGCCAAGATCAAAGTGCGCCTGAGTCGTTATCCATTGTGCAAGGGGGGGAGGGGGCGACGGAAAGAGGGCTTGCTCAAGTGGCATGCAACACGGTCAAAATGACTTCAGAGCAAGAAGCCAGCAAAGGGGGGGATGGGACTGGAAAACAGGGAAGTCCGAAAAGAACTGGCCTAACGTCACCCCTTCGGGCACCTCCGTCCCTGTGCCTTTTGCCCCAGTATTGCACTTTGTACTGAATTCTGGACTAGATGGACTGTGGTGAATGTTCTTTTCAGATAAAGTGTGTCTCAGCACAGCTGAACTGTATTTAAGTAATCAAGGTTTGGGGGTTAGTCAGTTCCTTGTATTCAGACTGTGCTGCTGTTTGTCTGGACGCTGATCTGCAATGGAGAACTGAACATTGTTTGCCGCACTGGAGCCTCGATTGCTTTGGACCCTGCTCCACGTCACTTGGACCCTTGGTCTGATCCAGCTTGGCTGTTCTTCTGTTTCTCATAGTGGAAGCCAACATGTTTGGAATAAAGCTCTTATTAAATGCTTCTCAGTTTTGTCGGTCACATATTCACACCCATGGAAGGAGAGTTACACACCTGCCGGGATAATTCGCCACCACTGAAACTTATCGAAAGAAGGGGCCTGAGACCCAAGTTGATCTCCTTTTGGGAAAAACTAGTATGAAGTTTTGGGGCAGAGAAACATCTTAAAGATTGGTCTTATCTTCATTTGTGCTTTTAACCTGTTGGTTGTTTTATTATGGTTTTAATTGTTGTGAACCGCCCAGAGAGCTTCGGCTATTGGGCGGTATAAAAATGTAATAAATAAATAAAATAAATATGAATTCAAATTGCGTATGCTCATTACTTTGTTTTGATACATACTGTACATTTTCTAATTGTTACTTCATAGTTTCCTACTTCCAACATATTATTCACCTTGTTGCAATTCATGGAAGCAGGCAGCAGGCCAACATGCAACAGTTTCAGGCACGGGTGACTTGACTGGGGTGACTTTAGCACAGCGACATGCCAACACAGCTCAGCGTCCACAGCCAGACCTCCTATCGGTTTCTGCTGAAGTAACGCGCCACACGCGCCACAACGGTTCTCAAATGCACGGCGAAGAGACCATCCCTTTGCACAAAGTGGAGCCGCGATCCAATGCCAACCACCGCCTGGACAATGGCCAACTACATTGACCGAGCATGGCGTGACGTGGACTGCTAGAGCCAGAGGCAACCAGTGCATTCCCACACTCCACAATACTTGCAGAAGGAGCCAACAGCCGCAACGTCTCCATGGGAGAAAGAGTTCTCTTCCACCCCACTCGTGCCCTATGAACTTCACCCACCACCAGACCTTGAGGTTGGCCTCAGCCCCCCACTATCGAGCAGCAGAGCCCTCCACGCCAGCAACAATGATTCAGACACATTCATGGAGTTCCCCAGGCAGAATCCGCCACATTCCGGTGCTGTGTGCACAATGCACCTGCCCCCTCCCCACTTTCATGCCATCCACCACGGACACCTCCCCTGATCACGCAAACACTGCTCCTCGAAGATCCCAGTCCTTTGAATCAGGAAGGGAATGTAAGGAAGCTCACAGGAGGCACATACAGAGGCCTGAACTTGGCCCACAATAAAGCTAGTCAGGGGGAGAGAGGGCAGGGGGAGCAGAAGCAAGAAGCAGAAGGAGACATCCAAACGGAGTGGCTGCAGTGAGGCCCTCGGTGAGCTACAGCCCACGGCACTAAGCAATGACTCATGTCCCAGCCACTCCTAGGCAATTCCAGGCTGTGCTTCTCCCCCACCCCCGGCCCCACATTAGAAAGCATCACACCACCACAATTTGACGCATTGAGTTCACTGGGCATTGAGCTCATCTAGGCATTGAGCTCTCTTCTGCCATCAGAACCCAGTAAGTTAGTGGTATCAGCAAAAACTTGTAATACACTGTTCCTGCCACAACAGCCCAACCACCCCTACAACTGTGCTCACTTACTTTCTTGCCCGTGACCCGAAAGGGAGAATCGCTAGCAACAGACAGAATTCTCCGTTGGAAGGAAGTCATTACTTAGAAGGGGCTTAGAACGGGTTCCTTGCTAAGAACACAAGAAGAGCCCTGAGGCTGGATCAGACCAAGGGTCCATCTAGTCCAGCACTCTGTTCACACAGGGGCCAACCAGCCATCGGCCAGGGACCCACAAGGCAGGACATGGGTGCAACACAGGCTGACTGCCTCAAATACTGGAGATAGCACACAACCGTCAGGACTAGCAGCCACTGATAGCCTTCGCCTCCAGGAATTTATCCAACCCCCTTTTAAAGCCATCCAGAATTGTGGCCATCACTACACCTTGTGGTAGTGAGTTCCATAATTTAACTATGTGCTGTGTGAAGAAGTACTTCCTTTTATTTGTCCTGGGTCTCCCACCAATCAGTTAGTTAGTTAGTTTGTTTATTTATTTAATTATTACATTTCTATACTGCCCAATAGCCGAAGCTTTCTGGGCGGTTCACAAAAATTAAAACCATAATAAAACAACCAACAGGTTAAAAGCACAAATACAAAATACAGTATAAAAAGCGCAACCAGGATAAAACCACGCAGCAAAAATTGATATAAGATTAAAATACAGAGTTAGAACAGTAAAATTTAAATTTAAGTTAAAATTAAGTGTTAAAATACTGAGAGAATAAAAAGCTCAAGTTTCATGGGACGACCCCGGGTTCTAGTATTTTGAGAGAGGGAGAAAAATGGTGGAGGGGACCTTAAGACACACTTTTGTTTACCAGGCAGCAGCAACAAAACGCCACTGGCAGGCCCAGTGAGCACTGCTCCGTGTCAGGGAGAGCGATGCCAGGCGCCTCTCATGTGATAGCAGTATCGATTGTGTCGGTGGCAACTCTAATACAGGCATCGTTCCTCAGATGCAGTCCGGTAAAGCACTCCTAGGTTCTACTCATGGGAAAGCAACACTGACTTTCTTTGTGAGACGTGACAACTCTCCAATAAAAGCATACTTCTGCAGATACTGTTCTGTAGTCATAGGCCGTAGCTAGACCTAAGGTTTATCCCAGGATCATCCCCGGGTTCGTCCCTGCTTGAGCGCTGGATGCCCTGTGTGGCACTTAGATGAACAGGTTTGACCCCAGGACAATCCTGGGATAAACCTTAGGTCTAGCTACGGCCATAGTCATTGCTATTGGTTGCTGTTGTGGTGGTGGTACAAACATCAGCCCTGCTGATATTTGTATCCCTGTTGATAGGCAAAATGCCAGCCATTTCCTTCCCATTACTGTGCTGCCCCAGGAGTGGAGAGTAGCAGAAGTTTGACTACGTACTTTGTGAAGAAGTCCTTCCTTTTTATCTTCCCTGAACCTCCCACCAATAATCTTCATGGGATCACCCCATTGGGTTCTAGTATTATGGGAGAAGGTGAAAAGTGTCTCCCTGTCCACATTCTCCGCACCATGCATCATTTTGTACACCTCTATCATGCCCCACCTTACTTGCCTTTTTCTAAGGTAGTCCCAGATGCAACTTTTCCTCATAGGGGAGTTGCTCCAGCCCCTTGATCATTTTCATTGCCCGTTTTTGCACGTTCCCCAATTCTACGATATCCCCAGTGGGACAGACCCAACTGTGAACCAGGGCAGCATGAATGACTGATTTTCTTTATTCTGGCTCGTCAAGGAAGTATGCCTTTGATTGGTTTGCTGAAATTTGGAGCAGTGGTTGAGAAGTTATCAAGGTTTTTCTGCCCATGAAAGCTTAGCACAGGCATGCTCAGTTCCACTCTGAAGCTAGAATGCTGCCAGTACTCCAGTGTTTTGAATTCTGCTGTTCTTGTCAGCACTCAGATAGTGGCGGAAAGGTAGCAGAAAACTCGTCTGAACAAGAGAGAGATCATTCCGAGGGCAGAGGGAGACATTCTCCCTGACAGATCACTGCTGAGAGGGAGGAAAAGCAAAAAGCTATGCAGGAATCCAGCGCAGAATTACTCAGAAGTAAGCTGTTAAAAATATAGAGGGATATATCTATTCATTTTTGCACATCTACTCAGTTAATGACTTGTTTGTGCTTTGTATTTTAGTCTTAGGGCCTTGCTAGACCTACCTGATAATCCGTGGAGGAGGAGGAGGCTGTCGCCCCAGTCTACACGTCAGACGCAACAGGCTGAAGGAAGGACCCATCGCATCCACCATTTTTTATTTTTAAAGGGCCGGGTGCGCAGGAGCGCACCATCGACCGGTAAGTGTTTAAAAAAGAAAGAAAAAGGGTTCCTCGCTCCCCCTCCAACTCTGATTTCCCCACCCTGGCTGCGATTCCCCCCCCCCCGCGATCTCCCCCACGATCTCTCCCCCTGCCCCCGTCTGCTGCTTTCCCCTGCTTTTCCCAACCCCCTGCTCAATGCAGGAATCCACCCTACAGCATACTTGACCGATGGTTGTCCAGCTGCCTCTTGAATGGCATATAGATCCCTTATTTTGGGAATACTTAGGTCAGCCCCCCTCTTTTTGAATAACTTTTGCTGAGTACTCAACAGCCTAGGGATTGGGCCACTGATGAAGACTAACAAGTTGAAACGCGTACGGACAGTGTCTAAAGAGTACTGTTTTCGTTCCATCACTTTATCTGTTAATGTGTAGGAGTGCTCTTTGAATGTATTAATAATTCAATTTCATATGTTTTAAATTTTAATGTATATCCTTAACTCCCCCCCCCCTTTTAATTGTATGGACAGCCATGCCAGATTCTTGGTTGCAGGGCTTAGGAATTGAGCCCCTTCACCCACCCACCCACCGACCCACATTTGGAGATAAAAGAAGTTTGGACAGTCCCAGTTAACCTCATGCTGCGATGTTTAACCAAGGCTGCAAACACAAAACAGGAGACCATTACACTGATAGTATGAATATAAACTGTGCAACTGGATAACTGAATTAGCTAAACATTTAATTCTTTATTGTCACAACACTTATAGTATATGTATGACCATAGAACGTTATAGATTTTTTTATATATGAGAAATCAAAGCTTTTTTTTGCTGTAAATATAATGCACAGATGATATATAATTAAAAAGCAACATGTCTGCTGTGAAAAACTGCACAAAGTGAGACATATTATTATAATTTATTTATTTATTTATTTATTTCATTTCTATACTGCCCAATAGCCAAAGCTCTCTGGGCGGTTCACAAAAATTAAAACCATGAAGAGCATAATAAAACAACCAACAATTTAAGCACATATAAAGCACCTATTTGCTATAAAAACACAATACAGAGTGAAACTACTATTCTGGATTGTATTCACGTTTCATTGCTTCATCAGTCACTCTGTAACAGGAGACTTTAGTTTGTGTACAGTGCTTCATATCTTACTCGCTTTCCTCTCCCTGAGCATTGTAGATTAAGCTACAGGCACAAAGGTGATAATTAAAGAGCAAATACGGTACTCATTCCTGCAAAACTTACTGGGGTTGCAGCTATATTTTAACTGTAGAGACTAGTGGGCATTTGGTAACTTCTCCATGTGAAGCATGGTCTTCATTATTGAACTATGACCCCTTCCACTCTTCCCCGGCTGGAGATTTATTCTACAACAACTTGGGCCCATAGAATCATAGAATAGCAGAGTTGGAAGGGGCCTACAAGGCCATCGAGTCCAACCCCACTGTCTCTTCAGCTTTCCACTGGGCACTAATGCAGCATTCAAAATGAAGGGTTTTTGAGAGGGATCATAATCCAAGCATTTGGTCTTTATCAGTGCTCAGAAGGATGCTATTTTCCTTTTAGCTCCACTCCGAAAAGGCCATTAGGATTATCAGTCAGCCATTCAGTCCAAAAATTAGAACAGTACATGAAGAAGTTCAAAAACACTCTCCACGGAGCGTCTGTAGGTTGTAATTTAGTTCTGCCTAGGGGTACGTGGGTAATCAAAGTAGGCTCAAGCTGTTGATATAATACACAGATAGTTTTAATGGGATTCTCCATCACCCCCTCCTTGGTTTCCACTATTAACAGCTGCAACAAAGCAACTTGCCATTATTACATCTTCAATTAAAACGCAGAGCCGATGATGCCTTCCCCCAGGGATGTCATGCAAAATGCTTGCCCGGAAAGAAAAAGCTCTAAGCAGCTGAGAGTAGATGCTATGTTAATTAACTTAAGGACCAGCAGGTTTGGAAAGAGAACAGTGGAACTTCTCCCTCTCTCTGGAAGAGAAACATCACACCACCATCTGGTGCAATGTTACTAGCCCCCATATCACAGTCACAGAATCATAGAATAGCAGAGTTGGAAGGGGCCTACAAGGCCATCGAGTCCAACCCCCTGTTCAATGCAGGAATCCACCCTAAAGCATCCCTGACAGATGGTTGTCCAGCTGCCTCTTGAAGGCCTCTAGGGTGGGAGAGCCCACAACCTCCCTAGGTAACTGATTCCATTGTTGTACTGCTCTAACAGACAGGAAGTTTTTCCTGATGTCCAGCCGGAATCTGGCTTCCTTTAACTTGAGCCCGTTATTCCGTGTCCTGCAATCTGGGAGGATCGAGAAGAGATCCTGGCCCTCCTCTGTGTGACAACCTTTTAAGTATTTGAAGAGCGCTATCATGTCTCCCCTCAATCTTCTTTTCTCCAGGCTAAACATGTCCAGTTCTTTCAGTCTCTCTTCATAGGGCTTTGTTTCCAGACCCCTGATCATCCTGGTTGCCCTCCTCTGAACACGCTCCAGCTGGTCTGCATCCTTCTTGAATTGTGGAGCCCAGAACTGGACGCAATACTCTAGATGAGGCCTAACCAGGACCGAATAGAGAGGAATCAGTACCTCACGTGATTTTGAAGCTATCCTTCTATTAATGCAGCCCAAAATAGCATTTGCCTTTCTTGCAGCCATATCACACTGTTGGCTCATATTCAGCTTGCGATCTACAACAATTCCAAGATCCTTCTCATTTGCAGTATTGCTGAGCCAAGTATCCCCCAGCTTGCAACTGTGCATTTGGTTTCTATTTCCTAAATGTAGAACTTGGCATTTATCCCTATTAAATTTCATTCTGTTGTTTCAGTCTGTTTCATCCTCCATCAGTGGAGGATGCAGGTTGGGTTTATGGGGAGGCATGCTGGAATTAAGGGGAGGGTTTCTCGTGAGAAGGGGAGCACCAGATACTGATCCATGGCAGGCCACCAAGAGACAGAGGGGATGTAAAAGGGAAAGGAGAAACACCCTGAAAGTGTCTGGGGTCACCAAAGAGAGGTATAATTGTAAGAGCTGAATGACTATATGCCTTCAGGGCCATCTATCCTAACACAAATGCAAAATAGAGGGGTGGGGGGAGGGACTGGCTGAGTGGAAGAGCCCCTTCCTTGGATCAGGGCTCCTAGATCGGAGTCTAGGCTCAACACCAATGAAGAGAACCAGGAAGATTTCCACAGGCTGGTGGAAAATGAGACGGAGCTGGAAACGTTTCGAGGAGGAGGAAAACGACAGGACACACACCAACTCCTTCAAAGGGCAGCCAGATCCCTGATGCAGCCACCAGCACTATCAGTATGCATCTCCACACATCCCTTCAGCTCACAACGTCTTTGCTGATCCTTCCCCTCAACCTGACAGGCCGAGACGGATACATTGGACTAAAATGATTAAGCCGAGGGACACATTCTGGAAATCTTGTCAAATCTTTCCATTTGTGTTGGGGATTTTTTATTTGGTGGTGGTGGGGCAATACCAAGGTTGTCCAGAGAAGGAGATGGAAGGTAGCTTTCATCTATTCAAAAGGAGAGGTTTCAGGTTCGTCTCAAATCTCTGGTTGCTCAAATGCAAGCTTCTGGAAAAGGTATTTGGGCTTTGCAACCCTTGTGCTCTTCTCCAAGGTCAAGCACAGCTTGAAGCACATAAGGGGCGGGTTGGGGGACTCCACGATAGCGAAGACTTCAAACACATAATGCACCTATGGAATTTACCATAGCAGACCGTGGGAAGAATCGGGTTTCCCCGGGGATTATTTATCCTTGGGATAAATAATAGGATTTATCCTTGGGAAAACACATTCTTGTCCCTTCTTCCTCCTGGGAGTCCCTGTGCATTATTTGAACACATAGGGATTCGGCCATGACCAGCACGGATGGCCTTAGTGTGGTAGGAGTCCTTATCAAATTTGCAGATGGCCCAGAACTGGGATGGAAAGCCAACCTTTAAGACACGAGTAAACTTCAAAATCACTTTGATAGAATGGAGGAGTGGGGGGGGGGGGGAGAGAGAGAGAGAACAAGCAAACACAAGATGTAATTTCACAGTGACAAATGTAAACTTCTGCATTTAGTAAACAAACCAAATAGCACAAATGCACAGGTATAGAATGGGGGAGGGCGTACCTGGCTTGGCAGTAATACATGTGAAAAGGCTCTTGAAATTCTGGTTGACCACTAGCTGAGTGTGAGGCAATAGTTTAAAAATATGCTAATGCAATCCAAATCACAGGACTACACTAGACTGCTCTCATCTGGAGTACTGGGTGTGACACTAAGAAAGGCATAGATCAAATCTTAACAGGTTCAGAGGAGGAGGGCATTGAAGATGGTCATTGGTATGGGGAACAAGCCCTAGGAAGAACTGGCTATATTCAACTTGGAGAAAAGAAAAGATTGAGGGGGAGCATTTATTTATACATCACCAAACTGACAAACGCCAGTGATAAAACTCCTGCCTGCGGTTGTGTTGAAGTGTCAAGACTAGTTCTCATGGGATAAAGTTACAGGAGGGTCGATTTCAATTGAATGTTAGGAGAAACATCTTCATGGTAAGAGCAGTTCATCAACAGTGAACTCAATTACTTCGTAACGGGCTGCCCAGGACAGGTGGTCTTCAAGGAGAGGCTGGACAGATCTGAAGATGCTCTAGCACTGAGCAGGGAGTTGGGGGGGGATCTACACTATTGCTTTTAAAGCGCTTTAAAGCACTTTGAAAACTGTATATGCAGTGTGTCCTGGGCCCCAACAGTTGTCAAAACTGTTCTAAAGCACTTTAAAGCAGTAGTGTAGATCCTCCCTTGGACTAGATGGCCTACAAACAAAGTCCCTTCCTCTTCTGTGACCCGGACAGTGCATTCTGTGCCTCCCTTCCACCCCCCAAAAATTCAACCTGACAGAGACAAAGAAGAGGAAAGAAACTGCATTGGCTCTGCTTCCCTTGCTAGACTTTGTTAGACACAGTGGAAATGAAAGAGATAAGATAAGGCAGACTCACAGACTGTTCCCTTTAAAAGTTTCTCACTCCATCTAGAGGCTCAGCTTATCTTCATGCCATTTAAACACCTCTATTAAAGACGATGGAGGAAGAATTAGTGTAGCTGCCCCCCTTTGAACCCACACGTATTAGGGATGAGGTAAAGGCAGGAGTCAGTGGTTCTGCTGGGATAAACCACCCCCTGTTCAACCTTGGCCGTCTTAAATGGTTGAAATTTGAAAGAAAAACACCCCTCAAGACTTCTCTTATTATCTGGAGGCTGGAAGGGATTCCATTCCACTTCCTACCAGGAGTCTCTGCAGGAAGAGAAAACTTGGGATTTTAAGAGCAGAAATTCCACAATGTGCAAACATTTAAGCTCTGAACTTTGGCCCAGCCCCTCTGGAGCCAGGAAAATAAAGTTGTGAAGACCCTAAGTTTAATTGCTTTCTAAAACAGTTTGATGCTTTTGGGGGGTGTGTGTGTGTGTCTGTGTGTGTCTGTGTGTGTGTGTGTTTCATCCAGTTTTCAAACACATCAGAACTACTTCTAAAGCTGTGGATATTCTATATACCAATGAGAACAAAGTTTGCTCCTTCTAGTTCTTTATTACTTGATGCTGCCTGAGGGTGATCATCAATGCTGTTAAATGTCTCAGTCAAATGATGAGATAAGTTTGCTTGTTCCGAAGGAACCTCTGGCACCCTCGTCTTCTAACACACTAGGTGCACCACAAGTAGACACACATTTCTGGGTGGTGCAGAGTTGTGTTCCAGTTTGATTTCCTTATTAATTACATAGATTACTTTTATTAATTCCTTATTAATTACATAGATTACTTTTGAAGATTAATTACTTATCTTCAAAAAGGGCAAAAAGGAGGAACCTGGGAACTACAGACCAGTCAGTCTGACATCCATCCCTGGGAAAATTCTGGAGCAGATTATAAAGAAGTCAATCTGTAAACACCTTGAAATCAATGCAGTGATTACTAGAAGCCAACATGGATTTGTCAGGAACAAATCCTGTCAGACTAACTTGATCTCATTTTTTGATAGGATAACCTCCCTTGTGGACTGTGGGAATGCTGTGGACGTCATATATCTTGACTTCAGCAAAGCTTTTGACAAAGTGCCCCATGATACTCTGATTAACAAACTAGCTAAAAGTGGGCTGGATGGAACAACTATTAGGTGGATTCACAGTTGGCTACAGAATCGGACTCAAAGAGTACTTATCAATGGAACCTTCTCAAACTGGGGAGAGGCAACGAGTGGGGTAATGCAGGGCTCAGTCCTGGGCCCAGTGCTCTTCAACATTTTTATTAATGATTTGGACGAGGAGGTGCAGGGAACGCTTATCAAATTTGCAGATGACACAAAATTGGGTGGGATAGCTAATACCCTGGAAGACAGAAACAAATTTCAAAGTGATTTTGATAGGCTGGAGTGCTGGGCTGAAAAAAACAGCATGAAATTTAATAGGGATCAATGCCAAGTTCTACATTTAGGAAATAGAAACCAAATGCACAGTTACAAGATGGGGGATACTTGGCTCAGCAATACTACAAACGAGAAGGGTCTTGGAATTGTTGTAGATCACAAGCTGAATATGAGCCAACAGTGCGATAGGGCTGCAAGAAAGGCAAATGCTATTTTGGGCTGCATTAATAGAAGTATAGCTTCCAAATCACGTGAGGTACTGATTCCTCTCTATTCGGCCCTGGTTAGGCCTCATCTAGAGTATTGTGTCCAGTTCTGGGCTCCACAATTCAAGAAGGAAGCAGACAAGCTGGAACGTGTTCAGAGGAGGGCAACCAGGATGATCAGGGGTCTGGAAACAAAGCCCTATGAAGAGAGACTGAAAGAACTGGGCATGTTTAGCTTGGAGAAGAGAAGATTGAGGGGAGACATGAGAGCACTCTTCAAATACTTCAAAGGTTGTCACACAGAGGAGGGCCAGGATCTCTTCTCGATCCTCCCAGAGTGCAGGACACGGAATAACAGGCTGAAGTTAAAGGAAGCCAGATTCCAGCTGGACATCAGGAAAAACTTCCTGACTGTTAGAGCAGTACGACAATGGAATCAGTGACCTAGGGAGGTTGTGGGCTCTCCTACACTAGAGGCCTTCAAGAGGCAGCTGGACAACCATCTGTCAGGGATGCTTCAGGGTGGATTCCTGCATTGAGCAAGGAGTTGGACTCGATGGCCTTGTAGGCCCCTTCCAACTCTGCTATTCTATGATTCTAGAGTATAAATTGTGTAATGTGTGTGAGTGTCTTTCACTGGGTTGACAGTCCTGCCTAACAAAGCAGGTGGTATTGTGTGACCATCAGATCCCTTCTCAAATTCTCCCCTCACATACTGTAGGAGCACATCACAGTTCTCAGTGCATGGTTATCCCTTTCAAAGCATCACACTGTTGGAGCTAAATTGTGGGGCTTTTAATTATCTGAAGAGGTCCTAGGACTCCTTGGACATTCTCATGCGTGTTTCATTTCTATCGTATTATTCCTCCAAAGAGCTCAAGGCAGTATACACAGTACTCTCCCAGTTTTATATCCTCCACCACCTATGATGTAGAGAGCCTGTACATTGGGTTCAAGGTCAGCCATAAAGCTCTCTGCTTAAATGGAAATTTGAACCTTAATTTTCCTAATCCAATAGTTGTGGGAATAGTATACCATCTCTTTAATTCTGGTTAAGTCAGGTAACTGGCAGAAGAGAAGCCTCCTCTCAAGACAGTATAAAACAATAAATACCATAAAAAACATGGTTGTTTAATATTTGTTTTTATATTGTATCGTATGCGTTTTTATGCAAGCCACTTGGAACACAAACAATACACTATCAGCTTAAATAAATACATGAATTCTGAGAACTGTTTTATCTCCCGGGATGAGATACAAATTTGCCAACTAGCAGATGGCATATGCCCCAAATCTCTAGTGGGAGTTGTACTCCCACTGAATTCTATGCTTCTATCAACCATCTGTCAGCGATGCTTTAGGGTGGCTTCCTGCATTGAGCAGGGGGTTGGACTCGATGGCCTTGTAGGCCCCTTCCAACTCTGCTATTCTATGATTCTATGATTCCAAGACATCTGGAGACCACTCCCTGAAAAAAAACTTTTCTCCAACTTTTCTGAACTAATACGTTTCTTTTTTTTACTTCTGCTCTCTGCCTTACGAGAGACCCATCCGTTTGATGGAAATTGCAGTAACTACCACATTTTAATGTTTTCTATACCCAGAACAGAATGTTCGTTGTGACCCTGGGCACAACCTGAAACCAGCTAGCCTAGCAGAGACTAATTAATAAAATCACCTGTACTAAGATTGTTACAAACTGCAGTCTTTGGGGCTTCAAAATCATGAAACTTTCTCTCCCTCAGAACTTTATTTTCTGTCCTGTTTAACATCCAGCCTGAAGAATTCATTGTAAACCTCCCCAGAATTTAGAAATTAAAGTGGTAGGGAGGTAAATAAGAAAAAATAGATCAGGAGCATTCAAAAGGTTGCTCTCCATGCTGTGCTATTTTAGACTTTGGATTTAGTCCAAGGAGGACAGTGGAAGAAAAGTATCAGAAAGACGTAAAAGTTTGGTAGGTAAGTTGATTTCCAAGAACCTCCAAAGTATTTAGAGATGGCTCCTAACCCTCCTGAGAAGCTCCCCAGTGGTCTATGTGCCACAGATATTTATTTATTTATTTATTATTTAATTTATATCCCGCCCTATATCATTAAGATCTCAGAGCGGCATACAGATAAAAACATACAGTTTCATTTCCTCCATCCTTTTCATTAGCTTTTAAAGTTAGATTACTGCAATGCACTCTGCGTAGGGCTGCCTTTGAGGACAGTTCGGAAGCTGCAGCTCGTGCAAAACGCGGCGGTTAGATTGATAGCTGGTGCAGGGAGGTCTGAGCATATAACACCGATTCTGGCCCGCTTGCATTGGCTGCCTATACGTTTCCGAGACCAATTCAAGGCGTTGGTTTCAACCTATAAAGCCCTACATGGCTTGGGACAGCAATACCTGATGGATCGCCTCTGCCGACATGAACCTACACTGTGCTCAACATCTAAGGTCCTTCTCCGAGTGCCTACTCCGAGGGAAGCTCGGAGGGTGGCAACAAGGGAGAGGGCCTTTTCGGTGGTGGCCCCCCGACTGTGGAATGATCTCCCCGATGAAGCTCGCCTGGCGCCAACATTGTTATCTTTCAGGCGCCAGGTCAAGACTTTCCTCTTTGCCCAGGCATATGGCAGCACATCTTAATCACCCACATGTTTATTTTTTAACGGTTTTTAATGCTTTATGTGTGTATGTTCTGTGTTTTAAAATTTTAAATTTTGTATACTTGTTTTTATCGCAATTTTAGAATTTCTGTAAACCGCCCAGAGAGCTCTGGCTATGGGGGCGGTATATAAGTGTAATAAATAAATAAATAAATAAATAAAGCAAAATATGAAGTAATACATCTCCAGTACCTGCTGCTATTGGTTTCAAAGCTATGTGGTTACCATTTCACCACTTTCCAACTGTCCCATTACCCCTTAAAATTCTTGTCATGCAGTTATTCTAGTCCCTAAAGTACAAACACAGCTTAACTTCTTCTGGTTTACTTTGGAATCTTCATGGTAAGTCCAGACAGAAGCCCTCTGGCCATAAAGCGGATTTCCCAACTTATACACAGTTACAAAGACCAAAATCCACACAGCCCTCAAATCCACACCCCAAAGCCTCTTATTCCAAATAGCCATCTCTACAGCCAAACGCCTAAGCCCTGATATTCACTACTAAACATCTCTCTTTCTACATGTAATCTCTTCAAAAAATCTCCCCTTTTGTCCTCCTGCTATTTAAAAACATTCACCCACTAAAGCCCCGCCTGCTTTTCTCCCTTCTGACCAATCATGCAAAGAGCTTAATTATGCTCCCTAATTAACTCCTCCTGCAGGTATTGAGCTGGCTGTTTAGAACAGGAATCACTTGGTGGTGATTCACTGCCAGCTTTGCAAGGTTTGAAAAGAAGCTTCTCCCACCTTCCTTCGGGGAGATGCCTCCCCTGTGCAAACAGATACCCCTGGCAAAGACGCTGCGTGGGCTGTTGTGCTAGTAGAATAGCCAAAGCCCATGTAGGAATCATTGCAATGCAGCTTGTATGAGCATATCTTAATTCTTCACGTGGGATGAGATAAGTAATAGTAAGATGTCCTGCCCTTTTCGATCTTCAAAAGCATAGTGGACCATCCCAGTAAAGTCTTGGGGGTGATTTCCTTTGTGCTGTGGCCTGCTGGTTTGCACCCACAATGTGCCTGGTATGTGCCTGTTTAGCCAAGTACTGTGTACTCAGGTGCTAGAGGCAGGTGTTTCTCCTCACCTAGGAACTGACTCAGCAGAGGTGTTTTTTAAAATCCCCCCCAAAAAACACATACTAGGTTGATCTTATATATAAAATCATTTCTATGAGCCTTTAAGGGCGGAACCCTCCCAAGGCAGCGTACAAGACAAAACCAAAATTTACTGGAGATTACACCATGCATCCATTTGTACCAAGTGACAACTGCTGCTTAGATGCATTGGCCCAAGCCCCAAGATGCTACACCCGATCAGCTGTCTGGTGATAACGTAATTGGCCCTGCTAGTAAAAAAGAGCTGGCTTTGCATCCCTTTCCTCCACTTTTTCCCTTCTCTCATAGTACTCATAATCCAATGGGGTCATTATCCCATGAAGCAGAATAGTGAGAGATTCAGGACAGATAGAAGGAAGGACTCTTTTACACAGTGCAGAGTTGTGTGGTGGCCATCACCACCAGACATTTTTTATTTATTTATTTATTTATTTCACTTATATACCGCTCCCATAGCTGGGGCTCTCTGGGCGGTTTACAGAAATTCTAAAATTAAGATAAAAACGAGTATATAAAATTTAAAATTCTAAAACACAGAACATACACACATAAAGCATTAAAAACCATTAAAAAACTAAACATGTGGGTGATTAAGATGTGCCGCCATATGCCTGGGCAAAGGGGAAAGTCTTAACCTGGCGCTGGAAAGATAGCAGCGTTGACGCCAGATGAGCCTCATCAGGGAGATCGTTCCATAGTCTGGGGGACACCACCGAAAAGGCCCTGTTCCTCGTTGCCACACTCTGAGCCTCTCTCGGAGTAGGCACCTGGAGGGGGACCTTAGATGTTGAACGTAGTGACCGGGTATATTCACGTCGGGAGAGGCGTTCCGTCAGGTATTGTGGTCCCAAGCCGTGTAAGGCTTTATAGGTCAAAACTAGCACCTTGAATTGGGCTTGGAAACATACAGGCAGCCAGTGCAAGCGGACCAGAGTAGGTGTTATATGGTCGAACCTTCTGGTTCCCGAAATCAATCTGGCCGCTCCATTTTGCACGAGCAGACATAATGATGGCCACCAATTTAGACGGGTTTAAAAGGAGATGAGACGTATTCTGGAGGTGAAGTCTATCAATAGCTACCAGTTCTGACGGCTATGTGCTGCCGCCAGGATCAGAGGCTGTAAGTCTGTGTGCACCAGTTGCTGGGGAACATGGGTGGGAGGGTGCTGTTGCACCCATTAACTGCTTGTAGGTTTTCTTGTCAACAGCTGTTTGGCCACTGTGAAAACAGAATGGACTAACTTGGTCTGATCCAGCATGGCTCCTCTTATGTGCAACAGTGCAGCCATTGAACCCACACAGGCATGAGGAAGCCTTTGAGGACAATGGAATTTACATAGCTGCAAGGATCAGGTGGCAATAGGCTGTGAAATTTGCCCCCCCCTCATGATAGCACTCTTCAAATACTTCAAAGGTTGTCACACAGAGGAGGGCCAGGATCTCTTTTCGATCCTCCCAGAGTGCAGGACATGGAATAACGGGGTCATAGAATCATAGAATCATAGAATAGTAGAGTTGGAAGGGGCCTACAAGGCCATCGAGTCCAACCCCCTGCTCAATGCAGGAGTCACCCTAAAGCATCCCTGACAGATGGTTGTCCAGCTGCCTCTTGAAGGCCTCTAGGGCGGGAGAGCCCACCACCTCCCTAGGTAACTGATTCCATTGTCGCACTGCTCTAACCGTCAGGAAGTTTTTCCTGATGTCCAGCTGGAACCTGGCTTCCTTTAACTTGAGCCCGTTATTCTGTGTCCTGAACTCTGGGAGGATCGAGAAGAGATCCTGGCCCTCCTCTGTGTGACAACCTTTGAAGTATTTGAAGAGTGCTATCATGTCTCCCCTCAATCTTCTCTTCTCCAGGCTAAACATGCCCAGTTCTTTCAGTCTCTTTCAGTCAAGTTAAAGGAAGCCAGATTCCAGCTGGACATCAGGAAAAACTTCTTGACTGTTAGAGCAGTACGACAATGGAACCAGTGACCTAGGGAGGTGGTGGGCTCTCCCATACTAGAGGCCTTCAAGAGGCAGCTGGACAACCATCTGTCAGGGATGCTTTAGGGTGGATTCCTGCATTGAGCAGGGGGTTGGACTCGATGGCCTTGTAGGTCCCTTCCTACTCTGCTATTCTGTGATTCTATGATTTTGCATCTAATTTCTGCAGCTTCTCCTTCGTTTGTGTGTGTTTGTTGACTTTCCAGTAGTTCTTGTGGCTGTTTCTGTGTCTTATCAGGGATTCACATCTCCCAGGGAAAGGGTTTACTGGGGGAGGGGGGAATCTGTTGATTCATCTCCAGCCAGCTCTGCTGATTCTCCTTGTCCCTGGACTGTAAATTACCTCTGTACCTGACAAGGATGTCCCCTCTGAGATCATAAACTAAACAGAGCTGTCTCACAGGCCAGAGACCATCTCCTACAGTTATATAATGTGCAAATCCTGAATGCATTAATGAGGCTGATCCATGGGGGTTATATGGAAGTTGTCTCCTCTTTATACTCCCACCACCAGTGGGATCCGTGCCTGGTGATTTCTTGCTTGCATTTGCAGTCAGATGACAGGAGGGGGATTCATTGCAAAAGATGCATTTGGAGCTCTAAGAAGCAAACTGCTTTCCGCCTTGCTGGCTCACGAATTTGAATCACCACAAAGCAGGAGATCTTAAGGAAGGTAGAGAAGAGGACATCTAAACCAGGCCTGAACATCAATGGAATCTCTTTTGGTTGATCAATCACCTTACCTTTTTAATCAATTGATTAGTGCCCATCCAAATGCTATTCACAGACCTTGACAAGTAGGCAAATATAATTGGCTTCGTTTATTTTATTACGGCATTTACATCCCGCCTTTTTTCCTCCATAGAACCCAAGGCGGCGTACATAATCCTCCTCCTCCTTCTCCTCTCCATTTTATCCTCAGAACAACAACCCTGTGAGGTAGGTTGGGCTGAGAGTCTGTGACTGGCCCAAAGTCACCCAGTGGGTTTCCATGGCCGAGTG
The DNA here is from genome assembly GCF_023053635.1 of Elgaria multicarinata webbii. Lineage (NCBI taxonomy): Eukaryota > Metazoa > Chordata > Lepidosauria > Squamata > Anguidae > Elgaria > Elgaria multicarinata. Next base: position 1,849,210 of record NC_086178.1, read on the forward strand.
GGGACTAGAACCCAAATCTCCCAACTCCCAGTCCGACACTTTAGCCACTATACCACACTGGCACCATGATGTCATGGAAACATCATGTTGTTTGAAGACCAGGGATGAGAGAGGAACAAGGCAGCCAGAGGAGGACAAGGAGAGGGACGCGAGACACCCGAACCACCTCTCCTCCCTCTGACCTCCCTCTGGCTGGCTGTTCCTTCAGCAGTCCTATTTTTTATTTTTAAAAAATCTGTACTGTGCAGCTGCGCAGATACAGATATATAAAAAAAGAAAATTGGGGGGAGGAATAGGCCCTATTTCTCTCTTTCCCCCATTTTTATTTTATTTACCATGGGGCTCTCCTGAGCTCCTGGAGGTCTACCTCCTTCCCTGTCCAGCCGATGGCAGCCAATCAACGGGTAACACAATGCAGAAGGCAGCAGTTGGATTTGACAAAATGGAAAAATGCTAATCAGCACACAACTGCTAAAATATTAAATGATATCAAAGCAACTCGTTGTGGGAGAAAAACATAACAAAAGAGTGTATTTTGAGATGATGGCTGCACTTGCCAGGAACCCCTCTTCAACAAAAGATGACCCTACACGCCAATGACTGTCTTAATGACAGGTGTCCAGGCTAGAGTTTAACAAGCTGAATATGAGCCAACAGTGCGATATGGCTGCAAGAAAGGCAAATGCTATTTTGGGCTGCATTAATAGAAGTATAGCTTCCAAATCACGTGAGGTACTGGTTCCTCTCTCTTTGGTCCTGGTTAGGCCTCATCTAGAGTATTGCGTCCAGTTCTGGGCTCCACAATTCAAGAAGGACGCAGACAAGCTGGAGCGTGTTCAGAGGAGGGCAACCAGGATGATCAGGGGCCTGGAAACAACGCCCTATGAAGAGAGACTGAAAGAACTGGGCATGTTTAGCCTGGAGAAGAGGAGATTGAGGGGAGACATGATAGCACTCTTCAAAGACTTCAAAGGTTGTCACACAGAGGAGGGCCAGGATCTCTTCTCGATCCTCCCAGAGTGCAGGACACGGAATAACGGGCTCAAGTTACAGGAAGCCAGATTCCAGCTGGACATCAGGAAAAACTTCCTGACTGTTAGAGCAGTACGACAATGGAATCAGTGACCTAGGGAGGTTGTGGGCTCTCCCACACTAGAGGCATTCACGAGGCAGCTGGTCAACCATCTGTCAGGGATGCTTTAGGGTGGATTCCTGCATTGAGCAGGGGATTGATGGCCTTGTAGGTCCCTTCCAACTCTGCTATTCTATGATTCTATGAATAGGAACACATTAGCAGGTATATTAGCAGTTATCTCTCCTGCTCTTCAGCATTCATATTATGCTCAATTTTACCCCCACCTTTGCTTCTGGGGAACACATTTTAGGCAGTCTATTAGAAAATGGATTACTTGACCTGGCCTTGTGTGATTGCTCTCCGTCCCATTCCTGTGCTTCAAGATGGAGTCAGTACTGCTCACTCATAAGAGAGCTACTTTGTAACAAGTACCATGCAGAAATACCTGGAACTGAATAAACAGCAGACACCATGGCCCAAAGTAGTATATTAGAGACCTGTTTACTGGAACATCCCGATGAAATCCAAGTGGCTATCTTATGTTGGGTGTAATTCCTCCTTAAAGATCGTTCTAAATGCATTACCATGGATGCAAAGTTTATGTCAGAAGAGGCCTGTTCACTTGCCAGTTTTCTCCACCTATTGCTGACTTTGGGGTCTGGTTGGCCTTAAACTCAACTCAACTGTAAATCAAGTTCATTCCGGTGCTGATGCCGACCAGCGGAGAGAAGGGTGCTACAGATCAGAGATGTTCCTGCATCAGCAGTTTTGACCCATCCTGTCAAAAAGCAAATGCTCAAGCAGGATTTGCAATCACATCATTCCAATTCATGTCAGCAGCTTTAGCTGGTCAAACGGCTCTTTCTCAAAGAGGCTGGCAAAACATCTGACGGCCGAAAGCCTCTGGCAATCAGGGGATCTTCTTTCTTCTACTGGGTAGCTTGGATCAGGTCTGCTCAGGGGCTGGATGATGGCCAAGGGGTGCCAGTCAGCCAGCAAAATCTGTGTCCTCACACCCAAGGCTTTTAATTTCCCAGCATGAAAAAAGTGAGGAGGGGAAAAAAAAAACCCATTTCATTACAGATGGTGCAAACATTTGTCCAGTCATGGCTGAGAATCAAACCCAGGCAGTTTGGAGGACTGAAGTCCCAAACTGGAAGGGAGCTTTCCAACCCCTGAACATCCTCTGTTTGGCCCTGGACCGGATCTACACTAGTCTTATAACGTTGCTAGTGTCCCTTTCTAACGTGGTTCTCTGTATCGGTGCTCTGTATCACGGGGCACACTAGCGTGACTTACGTTTAGCTGCAACGGTACTTCAGGACACACTGTTCAATCCTTTCCGTTCTTCCTCTTCTCTGAGAGTAAGCAGAGCTGCTCGGTTTGCTCCGCCCACTTCCTGCCTCATTCCTAGCCAGCAATAGTCATAAGCACACACAAACTCCCTCCCAAAACATATTAATACAAGTCCTAGGCAATAGTCTGAATGCATAGGAGCCAGCCACTTTGCTGAAGCTAAGATGGGCTGGGTCTGTTGTAGATTCAAAGCTGAATATGAGCCAACAGTGCAATATGGCTGCAAGAAGGGCAAATGCTATTTTGGGCTGCATTAATAGAAGTATAGCTTCCAAATCACGTGAGGTCCTGGTTCCTCTCTCTTCGGCCCTGGTTAGGCCTCATCTAGAGTATTGCGTCCAGTTCTGGGCTCCACAATTCAAGGAGGACGCAGACAAGCTGGAGCGTGTCCAGAGGAGGGCAACGAGGATGATCAGGGGTCTGGAAACAAAGCCCTATGAAGAGAGACTGAAAGAACTGGGCATGTTTAGCCTGGAGAAGAGAAGATGGAGGGGAGACATGACAGCACTCTTCAAATACTTAAAAGGTTGTCACACAGAGGAGAGCCAGGATCTCTTCTCAATCCTCCAGGAGTGCAGGACATGGAATAACGGGCTCAAGTTATAGGAAGCCAGATTCTGGCTGGACATCAGGAAAAACTTCCTGACTGTTAGAGCAGTACGGCAATGGAACCAGTTACCTAGGGAGGTGGTGGGCTCTCCCACACTAGAGGCCTTCAAGAGGCAGCTGGACAAGCATCTGTCAGGGATGCTTTAGGGTGGATTCCTGCATTGAGTAGGGGGTTGGACTCGATGGCCTTAGAGGCCCTTTCCACTCTACTATTCTATGATTCTATGATTCTATCCCCTCCCAAGTGCTCAAAATCCGAGAGGAAGCCCCACACCCTCCTGCTATCTCCCCCCCCACACACACACCATCTCTGCCAATGCTAACACACATACATGCCTTTCCCCTTCCTTTCCATCTGCTTCTTAAAAGCAGGAGCAATAGTATTAAGCGGAAAAAAGAGAGGGGCCTTCCTTCAGCTTCTCTCTCCCCATCAGGACCACTTGGGCATGATGGATTCTGGATCCCTTAAACATCAGCAGAGTGCAAACAATGCACTATTCAAAGGGGGTGCAAACAAATGCTGTCCTCTGTAATTGAAAGCATATAGTTGTCTTAGATTATAATGTGGCAATTATGCATGTTGATGTATAAGTAATAAGCCACATTGGACTCAGCAAACGTTCAAGGGGTCGTGTTGATTGGATGTATGCACATATGCAAATGGATGCCATTTTACAATCCATCCATTTTCTATAGGTAATTTTGAACACATTCCAATATTTGACACAGCCATCTTTGGCAGCTCGTTTTGCTTCATCAGACAAAATATTTGCTGTTTGCCAACTATTTGCACAAATCCCCAAGAATGAGAATCCTACTTGATCATCTCTCCCACTCCACTTACATGTATGAATGTATCTGCGGGAAAGAAAGCAGGAGAGAGACATTTTGATACGGAATGGATTTACTGGAACAGGTTAATGAAACGTCACGATGACAAAGGGCACATTGGAATATTGGAAGCCGCTCTTGGCCCATCTAGCGCAGTATTGCCGACACTGACTGGCAGCAGCAGCAGCTCTCTGGGGGTTGCAGGCAGGATTCTTTTGAACCCTACCTGGAGATACCAGGGGTTGATCCTGGGACCTTCTGCACGCAAAGCAGGTGCTCTACCACTACGCTGCGGCTGCATTGACCAGGGGGTTGGACTCGATGGCCTTGTAGGCCCCTTCCAACTCTGCTATCCTATGATTCTATGATTTCTCCTCCCATTGATTTCAATGGAGCTTGCACAGGAGACCTTCCCAGTTGATTTGTGCTGGGACATACACGAGAGCACCTCTTCAAACCCAGTGGAGAACTCTGTGTAACTTAGAAGTCTGCAGATTCCTGTCCCGGCTGACCTTGATCCAATGTGCCCCCTGCCTCTCTGTGTGGCATCCTTTTAAGATGAATGTGCTCTGCCTGTGTAAGCTCTTGGTCTGCAGCTGTCATCTTGAAAACCCTGACAGTGAATAGACTTTAATTATTTAGCGTTCTGAATAAAATGTTAACAGCCTCTTAATTGTTTCAGCTGAATGTTTCTGGAGGAACCTCTAGTGTTTTAAACAAAACCATTCTCCCAGCCAGGGGATTCAGAGTTAACACCAGGCTGTGGATGCCAGAGCTTTGCTTCCTTCCTTTCTTTTTACAGCAAAATTATTATTTCAGACCTTTTGGTCTCTAATAGTCACTCAGAGGAGCTTCTCCCTCCGCTTTTCCAGAGCAGTGTGACTCCGAACTGCAAGGGACTCCAGCCAGCCAGGAGACTGAAGCAGCTGAAGGAGCAGTTTTATGTTTCTTTTCAATCTGCAGAATTGCATTCCCGTGGCCCCACCCGCCCACCCAAAAGCTGGGTTTCCAGTGTGAAAACAAACCAGATTTGCATACCTGCCTGCTTGTAAAAAACAACACTGAAATTCAGACCCTCCTCTGAGCTTGCAAAATCCATCCTTTGTCCTGTTGTACCTGGCTGTCTCGTATGTAATCAATACAATGTATTATTCATACTCAATAAATTCATGACAAGGAGGAAAGATCTACAGTTTGTTACTCCAGCGTAGGAAGTTACCTTTTCTCGGATCAGACCATTGGTCCATTGAGCTCAGTGTTGCCACCAGCAGCGGCTGACAGCAGCTGTCCAGGCTTTCAGGCAGAGAGAGGCCTTTTCCAGCCTCACCTTTACTAAGGACGCTGCCAGGGATTGAAACTGGACCGTTTTCATGCTAAGGACACGCCCTGCCACTGAGCTACAACAGATTGCAGCCCTTGTGGTTCTGAGAAAAGGGCCGGATTTAAATAGGAACATAGGAGTTGCCTTATACCAGATCAGTTTACCAATCTATCTCGCTCAGTGACCCTGATCAGATGACCACTAAGCCACGGTGGTAAGGCATTTTAGGCTAAACATTATGGCTTAGTGTGCCATGTAAACCATTCCTAACCATGGTGGCTACATTTGTGGTTTATTTATTCGTTCAGTCGCTTCCGATTCTTCGTGACTTTATGGACCAGCCCACGCCAGAGCTTTCTGTCGGCCGTCACTACCCCTAGCTCCCCCAAGGTCAAGTCTGTCACCTCCAGAATATCATCCCTCCATCTTGCCCTTGGTCGGCCCCTCTTCCTTTTGCCTTCCACTTTCCCTAGCATCAGCCTCTTCTCCAGGTGTCCTGTCTTCTCATTATGTGGCCAAAGTACTTCAGTTTTGCCTTTAATACCATTCCCTCAAGTGAGCAGTCTGGCTTTATTTCCTGGAGTATGGACTGGTTTGATCTTCTTGCGGTCCAAGGCGCTCTCAGAATTTTCCTCCAACACCACAGTTCAAAAGCATCTATCTTCCTTCGCTCAGCCTTCCTTATGGTCCAGCTCTCGCAGCCATAGGTTACTACGGGGAGTACCATTGCTTTAACTATGCGGACCTTTGTTGTCAGTGTGGTGTCTCTGCTCTGAACTATTTTATCAAGATTTGTCATTGCTCTCCTCCCAAGCAGTAAACGTCTTCTGATTTCCTGGCTGCAGTCAGCGTCTGCAGTAATCTTTGCGCCCAGAAATACAAAGTCTGTCACTGCCTCCACGTTTTCTCCCTCACTAGCAATTTGCTGCAAACAGGTTAGCGGCCTAACCATGGCTTAGTGTGTCGTCTGAACAGGCCCAGTATAGTCTACTCTACTCTGCAGTCACTGGCAGTCGCTGTCCAGAGTTTCAGACAGCCCCCCTCCCTACATAGAGATATCGCAGCTTGAACATGGGAGCTTCTGCATGAAAATCATGCACTCTACCATTGAACTATGGCCTCTAAGAGCATAAGAAGAACCCTGAAGCTGGATCAGACCAAGGGTCCATCTAGCCTAACAACTTGTTCACACAGTGGCCAACCAGCTGCCCACAGGAAACTCACAAGCAGGATATCTGAGTGCAACAGTGCCCTCCTGCCCATGTTGGCTTACTGCCTCTGATCTTGGGGTTAATAGCCGTCATTGTTAAATTCCATAATTTAACAATGCACTGTGTGAAGAAGGATGTCCCTTTATCCTTCTTGAATCTTCCACCAATCAGCTTCATGGGATGACCCCATTGGCTTCAAATACTATGAGACGGGGAGAAAAATACTAGACTTTGTCATTAGATGAAGGTGCAGTTCATAGAGGTAAGAAAGAATCTTTGGGTGGTGGCGGTATGCACCCAATCCTTCACACACACCCAGCAACAAGGTCACATATGAGTCCCCTAAATCACTCAGACATCAATTTCTGCAATCTCCTGTGCTTTTTTGGAAATGGTAGAAACTCACAACCTGTCTGCTGCATGTTGATCATGACATTATCTGCATGGTGGGAGAGAAGGAGAGGCCTGTCTGCTCCTCCCCAGATGGATCCTTATGGACCACAGGACCCTAATGTGGTCCTCTGGGGTTCCCTAGAATTGAATTCAAATAAAAGACATTTGACACCCTTGTATCCCTGTATGAACCAGCCCACCAATGGCCATGAAACATGAGAGCTAAATTATTTATTTATTTATTACATTTCTATACCGCCCAATAGCTGGAGCTCTCTGGGCGGTTCACAATGGCACCTGCTTGTTCAGAGTGTCTGTACCAGGTACTCAGGGCCAAGAAGAGAGGGTGGCTCACCTGATTTTGAGCTCCTTAAAGACTTCTGCTATCCTCAGTTGGACACTGAATGCTAGTTGAGATGGACTTTTGGTCTCATCCAGGAGGAATTGTCTTATGTTCTCAGATCATGGGCAGAAGAATGTAGATGGCAATCTACTGGAGGATCTCTGGCTGATAAGCCTTATGAGGAGAGACTGAAAGGACTGGGCATATTTAGCCTTGAGAAGAGAAGATGGAGGGGAGACATGACAGCACTCTTCAAATACTTGAAAGGCTGTCACACAGAGGAGGGCCAGGATCTCTTCTCGATCCTCCCAGAGTGCAGGACACGGAATAATGGGCTCGAGTTACAGGAAGCCCAATTCCGGCTGGACATCAGGAAAAGCTTCCTGACTGTTAAGAGTAGCACAGACAATGGAATCAGTTCCTAGGGAGGTTGTGGGCTCTCCCACACTAGAGGCAGCTGGACAGCCATCTGTCAGGTATGTTTTAAGGTGGATTCCTGATGCATTGAGCAGGGGTTGGACTTGATGGCCCTTCCAACTCTACTATTCCATGATTCCATCTAGTCCAGCATTCTGTTCACACAGTGGTCAACCAGATGTCATTCCTCCCAGATCTGCTGAGATGTCGTCTAAAGCGCTGGATCTATTGCCAGGTGGCTTCTGGTCCTTTCTGGAGCTCTGATTTCCTGTGATTTTTTTAGCACTACCTGAAATCTGCTGCCTCCTTGGCATATTTGCTCAGGAGTCTTCATATAAGTCATTAATGAAAAATAAAAAAGGTGTGTGTGTGTGTGTGAGAGAGAGAGAGAGAGAGAGAGAGAGAGAGAGAGGTGGGGGAATGCCCAGCAAATAATCAGGAGGCTCTTTCAGAAGATTGGTCTAAGGAACTCTTTAGTTAGTGTGGAGAGACTTCCTCTGACTGCACTTAATGAAAGATGGAGTTTGCATCATGAATGATGGAATGGTTCTTCCCCCCTCTGGCCACTCCGCTCGGAGCCCCTAGCAGCCCAGGTTTACTGCAGCCCTGTTTTAATTCCGTCCCCGTTCACAATCAACAGAGATGTGATTAAAAGCATTGCGTGTTCCAGCACAGACACCCACACTGCCTGGCTCTCTCTTCGCTTCTCTGGCCGTGCACTGGCCTAAATCCATCCCGCCCCACTCAGTGAGGCGGACGGCAGCCAGAGCATTTTTTAAAAGCAGTGAGTAAGACCGGTCTGGAAATGCCCTCACTGCAGCCAATCCTCATTTACCCTTTTTTCACCTGTCCTAGTGGGGGGAAACTTGCATATTTCGTAGGTCACTTTGATTTGGAGACCAGCAGGCTACGTGGGAGGCCTGTAACATCTCCAAAACACCAATCGCGTATGCAGACCCGCCACCATAGAGACTTCATTTAGAAGCTCTCATTTGCATTTTTACGGTGGAAACTTGAGAGGAGGGCCAGCATTCGGCTTGCTAGCGCGGATGTGTGTAAGGCAGTGCAGGGGCCCAGCTCCAGCACAGCAGTGCGCTCTGTAGTTGACAGTCAGAGTCTGATCAGAAGTGGTCCGGAAGGGTTTGGAGCCCAGTTCAGTAGTGAGAAGCCCGAGGGGGCCTGAGGGTTTGGCTATGCCTAGCTATTCGTGTAAAGGCAAGGGCGGGGGAGCGCTGGTGTGGGTTTGGGCCTAATCAGCGTGTGGAATGACAGAATAAATGTGCAAGTATCGCTGTCAGTTTCCTCAGAGAAACTAGCAGAAGGAGTGAGTCTCTCTTGTCCAGTTGCTAGTGGTTGACCTTAAAAGGCATGCCTATCCTTAAGATAGCGAATGGCCTCTCCATGAGAAGCTGGCAGAAGGGGTGGTGTGTGTGTGGGGGTGGGGGTGAGAGAGAAAGAGAGAGAGAGAGAGAGAGAGAGGACTCACATTCGGCCCTGGTTAGGCCTCATCTAGAGTATTGCGTCCAGTTCTGGGCTCCACAATTCAAGAAGGACGCAGACAAGCTGGAGCGTGTTCAGAGGAGGGCAACCAGGATGATCAGGGGTCTGGAAACAAAGCCCTATGAGGAGAAACTGAAAGAACTGGGCATGTTTAGCCTGGAGAAGAGAAGATGGAGGGGAGACATGAGAGCACTCTTCAAATACTTCAAAGGTTGTCACACAGAGGAGGGCCAGGATCTCTTCTCGATCCTCCCAGAGTGCAGGACACGGAATAACAGGCTCAAGTTAAAGGAAGCTGGATTCCGGCTGGACATCAGGAAAATCTTCCTGACTGTTAGAGCAGTACGACAATGGAATCTGTTGCCTGGTGAGGTTGTGGGCTCTCCCACACTAGAGGCCTTCAAGAGGCAGCTGGACAGCCATCTGTCAGGGATGCTTTAGGGTGGATTCCGGCATTGAGCAGGGGGTTGGACTCGATGGCCTTGTAGGCCCCTTCCAACTCTGCTATTCTATGATTCTATGATTCTATGATAGGTTGATACATCAGCTCAAGAGGGCAGAATAAAAAAAATGTCCTGCTCAGCAGATGTTGTGTTTATACTAGGCTAAGTCCCTTGTCAATTAAGTCATTTGGAGGTGTGTGGTTGCAGCCTCACCCTTGATTTCTAGTCAGTGCCTGGGCTGAGAGCCTTTGCTGGGAACATTGTCTTTAATGACCATCTCTTATTGTCCATCTTATACTGCCTGTAATCCTTCATATTTGAGACTTGCTGCCGTCTGAGCTGTGGGGAACACTTCTCACATGGACAGTTTGTCTTATCTGCAAGGCCTTTCCTTGAAACCCGAATGGTCTATTTGATCTGTGAATCATTGAGAACATGCTCTGGAAAGTATTACTCTACTTTTCATAGATCTTGAATTCTTGTTTGAGATGGATTAGGGATCTTCAGAGTGCTGCTGGCTTGGACTGATCCTGATTCTTGGACTTCTCTATGCCTGGCCCCATGTAGCGTGGAGATACCAAAGTGGAAGCGATGGTCATCAAAATCTCCGAGTGTGGCGGATTATTCTGGACTTACTCTCTTGAACCTATGTCTTCACTCTTGGATTCGATAGGTCTTGACCCATGTAGCACAGAGGTACCAACAAAGATTTCATGATTAGCCTAAATCTCTGCATGTTTGGATTTGTTTAGGTCTTTTTCTAGAAGCCCTCCCACCAAAATGTGAGACAGCAAGAGATTTGCTATACAATCCACAAAGTCTTTATTCAATAAACAACAACAACAATAACAACAACCTCGATGTCTTCATGCCTGTAGTGACTGGGAAGGCAAGGGGTCATCCTCTAAACTTAATTAGCCAAACAAAGCAAGGCAGTTGCCTTTCAATGAAATGGACGGTCTCCCACCATGGCCAACAGGCTATCACTGGACTCCTCCTTCAGGGAGGGTCCTCTTGAGTCAACTTCTGATGTGCAGCTAGTCTAGCGGGCTGCCTCCCACCTCCTCTCAACTCCACCTGCTTGACCCTGCGTCGGACTCCAGACTCTGTCAATTCTGGCTCTCTCTCCCCTTCTGACAAAGGCTGAATTCACAAGGGTGGGGAGAAGATGATCTCTGAACCTGGGACTCCTATTTGATAAGTGCCTGGGAAGATTCCTCCCTGACTCCTGGAAAGTGTTTTGGAATATCCTCCCCCGCTCCCTGTGTTGGCTGGGTTACTTCTTGTTCTGCCTCCGAGTCTGACTCCGCATCTGAAATCAAACCAGGGAGCACAGGCCCCATCTTGGCAAATCCTTGTCATGGATTGCCTAGGATGGTTCACAGCAGGACTCATTCAAGCCCCTTGCCCTGTACTTTTGAACCATAGACACTGCGGTGGGGAAAACCAAGTTGTATGGATCTCTGACATGGTTATAATCAATGGCCCTGTTCAGAAGACACCTTAAACCACAGCTTTAACCACCATGGTTAAAGATGTGGTTTATGGTGTCTTCTGAACAGGGCCAATAGCTTTTGACTGTCCTGTATGATTTCTAGACAGTATCACAACCATTAAGCCTTTGCTGTGAGAGCTAAGAAAATCGTTTATGGAAACTGATTTACTCATAATAAAAGTTCTCACGCTTTCTGGTGTTTTGTGTTAGCATGCCAGGATTTGTTTTATTTTCGAGAGATGGGTACAGGACAGGTAATTTGCTCTTAAAATGTTTACATCTCTCCTCAAATGTAATGTATTCCCATCTCCTCCTCCCCTCTTTTCCCCACCTTTATATTTGGCATTTATCCTCCGCAGCCTCCACTGCCTGGAACCTGATCTATTTTCCTTGGCGGGGATCCCAGTGGGGAAGTCGTCCTGCACAAGACCTGCTTAACACAGCACTGCTCTTATACAGTCCTGATTCATTTGAATGGGGCTGGCACAGGAGAAACCTTCGCCCAACTCCACCACAAATTGCACTCTTGTGTGTTAAAGTATATGGCAGAGCACTTGGGCCAGAAGAGCTTAGAATCATAGAATAGCAGAGTTGGAAGGGGCCTATAAGGCCATCAAGTCCAACCCCCTGCTCAATGCAGGAATCCACCCTGAAGCATCCCTGACAGGTGGTTGTCCAGCTGCCTCTTGAAGGCCTCTAGTGTGGGAAAGCCCACAACCTCCCTAGGTCACTGGTTCCATTGTCGTACTGCTCTAACAGTCAGGAAGTTTTTCCTGATGCTCATCTCCCTCCTTGTCCTGATTTTCCTTTGCCTTCTCAGTAGTTCATTTAATCTACAGTATATTCCTCCAGACACACTCAGGGTGTCCCTTTACAACACATAAGCAAGACTTGAGCTCACACAGGCAATCTGACATTCAGCGCAAGGCAAGGACCTTTCCGCTCGAAATAATTCCAGCAATTTGCATTCCTTATCAGGTGGGGAACAGTTCAACCAGATGTTGAGATGCCAGCCCACCGCACCTGCTCACCCCTCACCATGCTGCTGCCCTAGCTGCAAAAAACATGGGAATCTCCTTGATGGGTAAGACCAAGGAAGTCCAGCCTGCTAGATCAGATCATGGGTTTGTTTAGGCTAGCACCCTGTTTTCCTCAGTGGCCAATGAGACGCCCTCCAGAAGCTCACCATGAGGGGCTGAGTAGAATGGCCCTCCTTTGCTGTTTTTTCCTAGTCCATAGACTTATTCTGAAGCCAGCTGCCTCTGAGCAGGGAAGCTCCATTTATCTGTCATGGCTAATGGCTGTTGATAGACCCATCATCCTCCATGGATTTGTCTACTCCACCCTTCCCTAACCTGATGCTTTTCAGATGTTTTGGACGACAGTTCCCAGAATTCCTGAGCATTCCTGGAGTTGAAGTCCAAAACATCTGGAGGGCACCAGGTTGGGGAAGGCAGATCTGCTCTCGTCCCTTTAAAGCCCTCTAAGTCAGTGGCTATTTCCACTGCCTGTCTGGTGGTAGCTCAGCGGTGGGGGTCCTTTGCATATTTCATCTGTCTAATATCCTTCAGTGGCAAGAGCATGGCCATGAAGTTGACTCTAGAATTTAACACACACACCCCAAATGGATTTAGACAGAATAAATGTATTTTTATATACAATGTATTGCCCACTTTTCATTATAAAATAATTCTGAAGTGGGGTAGAATACCAATAAACTCAACCCGGTTCTTCCACCCCTTCCAACTCCTGCTCTGAAAATTCCGGCAACCAATCCCAAGATCCACATAGCCTTGCAATAAAGCCACCACATGCTCCTCTTGGACCTGGAAGTTTTCCTTGTTGTCCCAGTTATGCCACCAGGAGAGGCCTGCTCCACCCAGCGTCTTCTGTAGCATGGCAAGGGGTCCCAGCCAGAATGTCTCTCCCCCTGACCGCCTAAGGCAGCCTCTTAAGGCAACCACATGTTCTGGGCTCTCGCCTTGTTGTGCCTTGCCTGCCATTGCAACGGCAACAGAGAGAGTCCTTCTGCTGCCCTTGGCCTGACATTGATTTCACCAAGGGTTTGGGCAGCTCTCACAAAAGCAGGACTCCTAAGGGATTGGGGCCCCCTTTATCCTCCTGCACCACGTGGGCTGTCAGATGGATTTTGATCCGTGGCTGTTAGTGAGCGAGCGAGCATTGTGGCTGTCTAAACCAATAAGGAGATTTTTCACTGTGTCACTTCTCAAGTGGAAGGAACTGTCAAACAAGTCGCTTGACAAACAGCCGCTCTGCAGAGTTCCTTACTTTGTCACCGTAAATAAAAGCCTTGCACAGACCACACTATTAAGTCCCAGTCCCCGCCCCCGGCCTTTTCTCTGCCCCCGCCACGGAGGTTCAGCCGCCAGATGCGTGAGAGGTTTCCCAGCTAATTGAATGAGCTGAGCTTGTTACAGGCGCAGCCCAACTTTCAAGTGCGGCTGTTTCAGCACCAGTGAATTCCGGAGCTGCAGGAGACCTTTGAAGGAGCAGAGAACCGCATTCCCTGAAAAGATCCACTCCCGGGAGGAGTGTTGGCCTGCCGCTAAATTAGCTACGGCCCCAGCCAGTGGCAGACAAAAGGAGAGAAAATGTACACATCTACGATCGCCCAGCCGAAGATTCAGAAAGGGTGCTCATTATCGTTTGTTCATAATCTCGCTAGTCCTGAATCTGTACAATGCATTATATTATTATTATTATTGTTGTTGTTGTTGTTGTTGTTATATTTGCCTTACCTTAACCCTCTAGTTCAGTGGTTCTCAACCTGGGGCGCTCCAGATGTGTTGGACTACAACTCCCAGAATGCCCCAGCCAGCTCTGCTGGCTGGGGCATTCTGGGAGATGCAGTCCAACACATCTGGAGTGCCCCAGGTTGAGAACCACTGTTAGTGTCAACATAAGTTTTTGTCCTTTTCTCCAGTTCCATATTCGGCACACTGCCAGGTGCACAGAGAAAGGCAAACTTTAGTCCCCCATAATTATGGCGCTTCCAAGCTCTGTAGAAACGCAATTCGCAACCCATGCTTGTCGGGCTGCATTTTGTTTGCTGGGTCTTAGGTTGTGTTGACCTGTTTTATGCTGACTATTGAACGTTGTGATGACACCGACCTCACACAAAAGGCCTTGCCTAGCACGCCCTTCTCAAGCCAAGCGCCACCTCTTGAAAACTTCCTGACTGTTAGAGCAGTACGACAATGGAACCAGTGACCTAGGGAGGTTGTGGGCTCTCCCACCCTAGAGGCCTTCAAGAGGCAGCTGGACAACCATCTGTCAGGGATGCTTTAGGGTGGATTCCAGCATTGAGCAGGGGGTTGGACTCCATGGCCTTAGAGGCCCCTTCCAACTCTGCTATTCTATGATTCTATGAAAAGCCTGACAAAAGGGTAAAAACAACAGAACCTTAACCCTATATCTAAGGGAATGAGGTAAAAGGTTTTGAAAAATAGGTTCTATTGTCGAGGTACTGAACTGCAGGTGTATTGGTAGATGTTTTTACACTGTGTAATATAGCAGGTAATAAATCCGAGCTGACGCGTGGTTTGTGGTAACAGAACACAAAGTAAAGTTTATTGAAATTGAACAGATCTTTGGTGTTTCAATTTAGATCCAACCTGCTTATTTTTATATTTAAAACAACAATCCCAAGTTCCTTAAAGTCCTATCTCTTCTCACTCCTCACGCACCACACACTCTCAAGAAGCACAAGCCTCAGACACTCCACATGGACAATAATCAGACTCAGACTCAGACAAGACCAAACTAGACCACAATTCCCTCAGCGAACCTATTTATACTCCTCCCTCCCCTTCTCTCACCGCATCACTAGCCACACCCACTCAAATATTCCGCACTCACTAGACATACAAATCCGGACATACTTAACATTGGGTATCGCCACAGACCTCTTTATCATGCATGTTTTTGAACACCAATTGGGGTAGAGAATCAAGAACCACACTTATGTGTTGTCTCTCAGGTCTGACACAATAGCACAACAAAGTGTAGAATCATAGAATCATAGAATAGCAGAGTTGGAAGGGGCCTACAAGGCCATCGAGTCCAACCCCCTGCTCAATGCAGGAATCCACCCTACAGCATCCCTGATAGATGGTTCTCCAGCTGCCTCTTGAAGGCCTCCAGTGTGGGAGAACCCACAACCTCCCTAGGTCACTAGTTCCATTGTCGTACTGCTCTAACGGTCAGGAAGTTTTTCCTGATGCCCAGCTGGAACCTGGCTTCTTTAACTTGAGCCTGTTATTCTGTGTCCTGCACTCTGGGAGGACTGAGAAGAGATCCTGGCCCTCCTCTGTGTGACAACCTTTCAAGTATTTGAAGACTGCTATCATGTCTCCCCTCCATCTTCTCTTCTCCAGGCTAAACATGCCCAGTTCTTTCAGTCTCTCTTCATAGGGCTTTGTTTCCAGACCCCTGATCATCCTGGTTGCCCTCCTCTGAACACGCTCCAGCTTGTCTGTGTCCTTTTTGAATTGTGGAGCTTGTGGAATATGTGGAATTGTGGAATAGTGAAATTGTAGTTTCACTATGCAGGAATAGGTACTCTAGGTTAAATGTCGTAGAACACAAAGGAATCTTTCCAAACTCCCCCCGCCCCTTTCCCACTATTTTATTCAACCTGGGGAAAAGCTGGATTTTAATAAATGGTCACTTTTACCTATTTGATTCATCACATGAGCCAGTGTGGTGTAGAGCTAGTGTGGTGTAGTAGTTAGAGTGTCGGACTAGGAGTTGGGACATTTGGGTTCTAGTCCCCCACTCAGCCATGGAAACCCTACTGGGTGACTTTGGGCAAAGTCACCGACTCTCAGCATAACCCACCTCACAGGGTTGTTGTTTTAAGGATAAAATGGAGAAGAGGAGGAGGATTATGTATGCCGCCTTGGGTGCCTTGGAAGAAAAAAGGCGGGATATAAAAATGTAATAAAATAAAAATGTAATAATCATTAAATATACCTTTCCATGCATTGTTTTTTGCCCCAGAGCCTCAGGAACTGACTGTCTATAAAAAATGTGATAAATAAATGGGTGAGCTGTAGGCTCCATGCAGAACATAGGATTGATATCATCCTTGCCTGGCAGGCTTTTATTCTACTTTAGATGTGTAAGATTTATTTATTGCATTTTTATACCGCCTAATAGCCGAAGCTCCCTGGGCGGTTCACAAAAATTAGTGTTAGACTACAACTCCTAAATATGATTCTGGAGGGCACCAAGTTGGGGAACCCTGCTTTTTTGCTTGGTTCCAGCATCTTCCAAATTAGGGACAGGACAGGCAGGAACGCACCTCGGGAGCATTAGGCAGCTCCATTTGGACATCTCCAGCCAGGCATGTCAGCCTGCAAGCAGAGCAATGGCGGTACAGCTGCCTTCCAGAGAAAGAGAAGACGGTGGCATCTTCATCCCCAAGGAAGGAATAATTTGTCTCCTGCAGTAAATTCTATAATGAAGTGATGAATCACTAGGAATAAATCTGAAATATTACCAGAGGTGAGGACAAGCTGCTATTGATTTACAGCCTGCAAAGGGTGTGTATCTTCCTGGGGCTCAGGACATGGTGCTGACAAGGCCGACGCGTCTTGTTTTTTTAAAAAAATCCAGCCTTTCTGCTTATTTTATGACATGCACATTATCATTAGGGAGGCACTGGGAACTTTTTATTTATTAATTTATTTATTATGTTTCTATACTGCCCCATAGCTGAAGCTCTCTGAGCAGTTTACAAAGATTAAAAAAGATTAGATTAAAAAGACTGAACATTAAAAACCAATATACAAAATTTAAAAACAAAAGCATAAAAACAATTTCTGAACGCTCAGCCAGGCCAAAGCTCGTTTTGGAGTCAGTTAAACACTGTTAAAGGCCTGGAAGAAAAGGAAAGTCTTAACCTGGCGCTGAAAAGGTAACAATGTTGGTGCTAGGCAGGCCTCATTGGGGAGATCATTCCACAATTGGGGAGCCACCACCGAGAAGGCCCTCTCCCTTGTTGTCACCCTCCAAGCTTCCCTTGGAGTAGGCACCCAGAGGAGGACCTTAGATGTTGAGCGTAGTGTACGGGTAGGTTCATATCGGAAGAGGCATTCTGTCAGGTATTGTGGTCCCAAGCCATGTAAGGCTTTATAGGTTAAAACAAGCACCTTGAATTGGGCCCGGATTCCGTGGTATATTCAATATATCTTTAAAGGACCTGTAATGAAAGAGTCCAGTGTCCGCTCTGATATTTTCCTGGTGCCGTTTAGTTCCACTGGGTGTGGACTTTGCTAGGTTCCACCTCTGAACATGTACGCAGAAGACTGCGTAGGCCACTCTTACTTGCAATGAGATAATTGCAAGTAATGGAATCAGTTACGACAATGGAACCAGTTACCGAGGTTGGTTGTGGGCTCTCCCACACTGGAGGCCTTCAAGAGGCAGCTGGACAACCATCTGTCAGGGATGCTTTAGGGAGGATTCCTGCATTGAGCAGGGGGTTGGACTCGATGGCCTTGTAGGCCCCTTCCAACTCTACTATTCTATGATTCTATGATTCTATAATTAGGCTCCCATGTGGTGGTGTTAATAGCAATGAGGCTGTTTCTCAGCCTGCTCATCCCTGCAGAGCGCTGACCTGAGAACAGAAGCTACTGCAGCATGGGCTTTGGAGCAAGTCATTCACCCCAGGAATCCACCTGGGGAAAAAGAAAGCATTTTCCATGGTCTGTCTCCCTTTTGGTGGTCTTGTTATCAACAGACGTCTAACCCCCTTTCCTGGCATCAAAGTCCTTGACTAGAATGGCCTAATTCCAGGCCTTGGAGCCCAGTATGAAAGGTAGGAAATTCAGGATGGTGAAGGAAGAACCGGGAAAGGGGCCACTGGAGACCTCCGGGCCAGTGCCTGCTCCAGGGTTTTGAGGCCTGTTATGGCTCCTCATCCTCTTTCTCAGCATGGCTGTTGCTTGCTGGATGCACAGACTGATAGCCAGGATGAGGCGGCCGTGGCATCTGGTGGCATCTGGTGCTCCTCCTTCTCACTGTTGCCTGGGCCAGACCGAGAGGCAGGTGAGTGTGGAAGAGGAGGAGCGACTCCACGGCAGCTCTCATAAATGGCGCCCTGCTGGGGTGGACACGGAGTGCAGGACACGGAATAACGGGCTCAAGTTAAAGGAAGCCAGATTCCAGCTGGACATCAGGAAAAACTTACTGACTGTTAGAGCAGTACGACAACGGAATCAGTTACCTAGGGAGGTTGTGGGCTCTCCTACACTAGAGGCCTTCAAGAGGCAGCTGGACAACCCTTTGTCAGGGATGCTTTAGCGTGGATTCCTGCATTCAGCAGGGGGTTGGACTCGATGGCCTTGTAGGCCCCTTCCAACTCTGCTATTCTATGATTCTATGATTCTTGGCCAGGGCCCTGTTTTGGACTTCGTAATGAGCTCCCCAGAGAGGTCCGCCTGGCGCCTACACTGTACTCCTTTCGTCGCCAGCTGAAGACCTTTTTATTCTCTCAGTAGCTTAACACTTAATTTTAACTTAAATTTAAATTTTACTGTTCTAACTCTGTATTTTATTCTTCTATCAATTTTGCTGCGTGGTTTTATCCTGGTTGTGCTTTTTATACTGTATTTTGTATTTGTGTTTTTAACCTGTTGGTTGTTTTATTATGGTTTTAATTTTTGTGAACCGCCCAGAGAGCTTCGGCTATTGGGCGGTATAAAAATGTAATAAATAAATAAATATAAATAAATATCTGTTCACTGTCACATTTTAAATGGAGAAGGGCACAACCCTATGCATGTTTAGACAGAAAAAGTCCTGATATTTTTGCAGGAGGGCAACCAGGATGATCAGGGGTCTGGAAACAAAGCCCTATGAAGAGAGACTGAGAGAACTGGGCATGTTTAGCCTGGAGAAGAGAAGATTGAGGGGAGACATGATAGCACTCTTCAAATACTTAAAAGGTTGTCACACAGAGGAGGGCCAGGATCTCTTCTCGATCCTCCCAGAGTGCAGGACACGGAATAACGGGCTCAAGTTAAAGGAAGTCAGATTCCGGCTGGACATAAGGAAAACTTCCTGACTGTTAGAGCAGTACGACAATGGAACCAGTTGCCTAGGGAGGTGGTGGGCTCTCCCACACTAGAGGCCTTCAAGAGGCAGCTGGAGAACCATCTGTCAGGGATGCTTTAGGGTGGGTTCCTGCATTGATGGCCTTATAGGCCCCTTCCAACTCTACTATTCTATGATTCTAGGTGTGATGTAGCAACACTTTATGAGGCAGGTGCACAGATGCAGCACGGCTTTCATTCTGGGTTGCCACCGGTTGTGATGAGTTGCTCAGACTGCCCAACTAGCTGAGAAGGGAGGGTTTTCATAAGGCCTGGTGCCACTTGATCGGTTTACAAGGTCACATGACCACTTCAAGCTGGCGTTGTAGCGTAGAGGGCACCCTTATCCTATGGAGCCTGAGTCAGCTGGCCAAAGGCCCAAAGTGCTGGTGGCACAGGAAGGTAAAGTCCCGCAGGCTGGTCTCTGGAGGCCCAGATTCAAGACCTCCCCTGTCCTTCAGCACCGCCCAGAGAGGAGTTATGGATACAATGCAAACAGGTCAACGATGAACAAGAGCCAAGCTCATTTTGATGCTGGAATAAACCTTGGATTCCCACGTAAAGACCTCCTTAAGCAATTGTATACAGTGGCAAAATCATATATAGCCTGTAATTGGAAATCTCCAAGGCAACAGCGGTGGATTGATCAAATATGTACAAACTTAGCAAGTGCAGCAAGCAAGGAATCCTAAGAAGATAATATGGAACCACGGTTTCCATTTTATTACCTAAATAAAACCTTCAAAATGCTGATCAAATTGCAATCAAGTACAAATATTTTTATTTCATTTATTACATTTCTATCCCACCCAGTAGCTTACACTCTCTTTTTTTAGCAATTTAAACACCCACATACCCAAACTCACACCTTATATATGTTATATTACTTATATATCCAACCTTAGTTTAGATAGTGAGCCTATCTTAGGCTATTTTACTTTACTAAGAATTGTAATAAGTGAGTTATTTCTTCAGTGATCCTGTTGCATTGTTGTTGTTGTGTGTGTTTTGCCTGCATTTTTTAAACTTTTATTTCAAAATAAAATAAAAATCTATGGGGAACCTCCTTCAACGAGGATTCAACCAGGATGATCAGGGGTCTGGAAACAAAGCCCTATGAAGAGAGACTGAAAGAACTGGGCATATTTAGCCTGGAGAAGAGAAGATTGAGGGGAGACATGAGAGCACTCTTCAAATACTTCAAAGGTTGTCACACAGAGGAGGGCCAGGATCTCTTCTCGATCCTCCCAGAGTGCAGGACACGGAATAATGGGCTCAAGTTACAGGAAGCCAGATTCCAGCTGGACATCAGGAAAAACGTCCTGACTGTTAGAACAGTACGACAGTGGAACCAGATACCTACAGAGGTTGTGGGCTCTCCCACACTACAGGCCTTCAAGAGGCAGCTGGACAACCCTCTGTCAGGGATGCTTTAGGGTGGATTCCTGCATTGAGCAGGGGGTTGGACTCGATGGCCTTGTAGGCCCCTTCCAACTCTGCTATTCTATTATTCTATGATTCTCCAATTAATCTTTGTGAACCGCCCAGAGAGCTTCGGCTATTGGGCGGTATAAAAATGTAATAAATAAATAAATAAATAAAATAATACAAACCATTATCAAAAGTATGGCGGATAATTAAGGTGCCATCAGGGATGTTGAAGCTGCATCCAGATCTTACATTGAGCAGGGAACTGGATTGGATTGGAAAGCCAGTGTGGTGTAGTGGTTAGAGTGTTGAAATGGGAGTTGGGAGATCTGGGTTCTAGTCCCCACTTGGCCATGGAAACCCACTGGGTGATTTTGGGCTAGTCACACGCTCTCAGCCCAACCCACCTCACAGGGCCGTTGTTGTGAGGATAAAATGGAGAGGAGGAGGAGGATTATGTAAACTGCCTTGGGTTCCTTGGAGGAAAAAAGGCGGGATATAAATGCAATTATAAATAAATAAAAATTAGATTAGCTCCAAGGTACGCATCTGTCTTCCCTACATGCAAACAGTTTGGCCCCCACTTTGGGCATACCCACACGTGCACAGTAAGGTTATCCCCAAGTGTCGCTCAAGTGTTTTCTTTCTCTGAGTATTTGGAAAATGTGGATGTGACGTTAGATGCCAGCCTTACATTTTAAGGCTAAAATACAGCTTGATAAACTGAGCACTGAAGAAAGGTCCTCAGTCCCCCGTCATCCCGAAGGAGAGTCAACGTTTCTGTAATCTTTAATACTTTCACGACAAGTGACAAGGCATGAAGGAATGTGGTGCAAACCCTGATCAAAAGCCTACGGAGACAATGCCACTAAGTGGCCAAGCGTGTGCAATGCACCACTGTGACACACAGTACAGACATTTTGATTATTACAATATCATGATTATCTTTGACGTCGATTGCTTTACAATATTCATATTATTTTTAATATAAACCAATAAAACAAAATCCTTTGGATTTGTGGCTATTATGAGTTTCTATTTATTTTTGTATAGCTCTTATCTAAGCGTTGCCCAGAGAATGAAAAAGGCAGGTCCCCCTCCAAATGCTTACATTTCTAAGCATTGATATGACATGGTTGGGAAAGTGGAATGAACAGAGATTACTTATATTTATCTGTTACATTTATATCCCACCTTTTTTATTACATAATCACCATCCTCTCCATTTCTATCCTCACAACAACAACAATCCTGTGAGGTAGGCTGGGCTGAGAGTCTGTGACTGGTCCAAAGTCACCCAGAGGGTTTCCATGGCCGAGTGGGGACTAGAACCCAGACCTCCTGACTCCCAGTTTGACACTCTAGCCACCACACCACACTGGTTCTTTGTAAAGCATGGTGGACAATCTTGGGGTTGATTTGAATTTTCCTCTTTGGGGTGGGCAATAAATTGTATTTATTTATTTGCAATATGTCTATACCACTTTATATAATAAAATCCAGAAGCACTTTGATCAAGCTGATAGAAACACAGTCAATATTCAGGGAGGAAAAGGAGGAGCCATAAGGTTCTTTCAAGAAAGGAATATTAAAGGCGAAGCTGATAAATGCAGAAAGAAAATTCCAAGTGTTGGGAAAAGTGACACGGAGTGAAGAAGGGGGGGGAAGGGACAGCAAAGGAGAGCAGAAGAAGGAAAGAAAACAGAAGAGTAAGAAGCAGGGAAATTGGGATCTTTCTGACTTATTTATTGCATTTATATCCCACCTTTTTTCCTCCAAGGAATTAGAATGTAAGCCTATGCGGCAGGGTTTTGCTATTTTATTGTTTTACTCTGTACAGCACCATGTACACTGATGGTGCTATATAAATAAATAAATAAATAAATAAATAAATAAATAAATAAATAAATAATAATAAGGCGGTCTACATAATCCTCCTCCTCCACTCCATTTTATCCTCACAGCAACAACCCTGTGAGGTGGGTTGGGCTGAGAGTCTGTGACTGGCCCAGAGTCACCCAGTGGGTTTCCATGGCCGAGTGGGGACTAGAACCCGAATCTCCTGACTCCCAGTCCAACACTTTAGCCACTACACCACACTGCCCACCCGCTTTTGCATTTGCCTTTCTTGCAGCCATATCACACTGTTGGCTCATATTCAGCTTGTGATCTACAACAGTTCCAAGATCCTTCTTGTTTGTAGTATTGCTGAGCCAAGAATCCCAAAACACATGAAGGCTGCAGTTGATATATCAGGAATGCCAACAGGCACACAACTGCGTAATGATTTTAACAGTACAGTCATTATTTTGACTCTGTATACCAACACTGTCTGACTGTACTGTTAAAATCATTATGCAGTTGTGTGCCTGTTGGCATTCCGGATATTTGGTTGAGCGAAGTATCCCCCATCTTGTAACTGTTCATTTGGGTCCTTTTTCCTAGGTGTAGAACTTGGCATTTATCCCTATTAAATTGTATTCTGTTGTTTTCAGTGAACTTGTTATAGGGAGCCTGGGACCAGGTTTAGTGGTTACCAGTCTGGTTTGGAGCTCCATTCAATGTTCTGGTTATGACCTATAGGACTTGGGACCAGGACATCTGAAAGACCGCGCTCTCTATATGAGCCTGCTACCAAGTCTCCTCATTCACACGTAGCTGTGAATTTGCATCTATACACATGAATTCAAGTGACACAGAAATATTTAGGATTATTTGCAGAGGCCTGCATGCAGCAGATTATGCACTGACCTTAAAGTAGGGAAATTAGTT
Source organism: Elgaria multicarinata webbii (assembly GCF_023053635.1). Taxonomy (NCBI): domain Eukaryota; kingdom Metazoa; phylum Chordata; class Lepidosauria; order Squamata; family Anguidae; genus Elgaria; species Elgaria multicarinata. Next base: position 1,872,527 of record NC_086178.1, read on the forward strand.
CAAGAGCATAGATTAAAGAGCTTTATTGTGCCACAGATGCTTCCAGTAAGGGAAGCATTGATTAGTATGCCCCCCACCCCAGCCCCCACTTCTACACACAGCACTGGACTGTATGGTTGCTAACAACAGTGTTAGAATCAGAACAGATAGAGGTGGGGGGTGGGTTTACTGTTTAGGGCGGAAAGGAGGACAGGGCTCCTGTATCTTTAACACTTGCATAGAAAAGGGAATTTCAGCAGGTGTCATTTGTATATATGGAGAACCTGGTGAAATTCCTCCTTCATCACAACAGTTAAAGTGCAGGAGCTATACTAGAGTGACCTGGCTGCGACAATGGACTGGATGAGGGCTAATAAACTGAAACTCAGTCCAGACAAGACTGAGATGCTGCTGGTGGGTGGTTCTTCTCATCGGATGGGGGGTGTTCAACCGGTTCTGGATGGGGTTGCAGCCCCCGACGGAGCAGGTTCGTAGCTTGGGGGTTCTCCTAGAACCATCTTTGTCACTTGAGGCTCAGGTGGCCTCGGTGGCACGGAGTGCCTTCTACCAACTCCGGTTGGTGGCCCAGCTACGTCCCTAACTGGACAGGGATAACCTAGCTTCAGTTGTCCATACTCTGGTAACCTCTGAATTAGATTACTGCAATGCCCTCTACGTGGGGCAGCCTTTGAAGACGGTTGGAAGCTGCAACTTGTGCAGAACGCGGCGGCCAGATTGATAGCTGGTGCAGGGAGGTTTGACCATATAACACCGATTCTGGCCTGTTTGCATTGTTATTATTATTATTATTATTATTTATTTATATAGCACCATCAATGTACATGGTGCTGCACAGATAACACAGTAAATAGCAAGACCCTGCCGCATAGGCTTACAATCTAATAAAGTTGTAGTAAACAATAAAGAGGGAAGGAGAATGCAAACAGGCACAGGGTAGGGTAAACAGGCACCGGGTAGGGTGAAGCTAACAGTATAGAGTTAGAACATACTCAATATGTTTCCGAGCCCAATTCAAGGTGCTGGTTTTACCCTATAAAGCCCTACATGGCTTGGTACCGCAATACCTGATGGAACGCCTTTCCCGACATGAACCTACCCGTACACTGCGCTCAACATCTAAGGTCCTCCTCCGAGTGCCGACTCCGAGGGAAGCTCGGAGGATGGCAACAACGGAGAGGGCCTTTTCAGTGGTGGCCCCCAATTATGGAATGATCTCCCTGATGAGGCTCGCCTGGCGCCAACGTTGCTATCTTTTCGGCGCCAGGTCAAGACTTTTCTCTTCTCCCAGGCATTTAACAGCTTTTAACAATGGTAAGTTTGTTTTTAATGGACCCCAGAATTGTTGTTTCTTAAATGGATACTGTTTTTTATACTGCTTTTGTGTTTCTGATGGTTTTTAAAATCTTGTATACTTTTTAATGTTTACTATTTTTAACTGTTGTAAACTGCCCAGAGAGCTTCGGCTGTGGGGCAGTATATAAATGTAATAAATAAATAAATAAATAAATAAATAAATAAAAGAGGGCAGGGCACCTGCAGCTTTAACTGTTGTGATGAAGTGGAAATTTCACCTGGTTCCCCATATATAAAGAACCTCATGTGGCGCAGAGCGGTAAAGCAGCAGTTTCTGCAGCTGAAACTCTCCCCACGGTCTGAGTTCGATCCCAGCAGAAGCTGGTTTCAGGCAGCCGGCTCAGGCCGACTCAGCCTTCCATCCTCCCGAGGTCGGTAAAATGAGTACCCAGTTAGCTGGGGGAAAGGTAATGACGGCCGGGGAAGGCAACGGCAAACCACCCCGCTATAAGGCCTGCCAAGAAAACGTCAGCGAAAGCTGGCGTCCCTCCAAGAGTCAGTAATGACTCAGTGCTTGCACAAGAGGTCCCTTTCCTTCCTTCCCCATATATACAAATGACACCTGCTGAAATTCTCTTTTCAATACAACTGTTAAAGATACAGGAGCCCTGCCCTCCTTTTCATAGGGTCACCCTATTACACAACTAAAGAGCAGAGGAAACATGAGAGAAACGACAAGGCAAAATCCGAAGACATATGTGCAAGGGGGCACCTTCAGTGTCAGTGGTTCAGGAAGCCCCCTGCCCCACCCCGCCCCCAAAGGGAAAGAAACATCTTAGGAAGCAAAGGTTTTCTTCATGGAAAGCACAATGCATTTTGGCCTCTTATTTTGAAGTCTTCTTCAAAGGGCTGCAAAAGTAATGGTCAAGTCTTGGTAACACCTGTGAGAACTTGCGAGAGAGAGAAAAAAAAGCTTCCTCTAACAGTATAAATTACAGCCTTCAGTACACTCTTTTCCAGTCACCAGTGAATTGTAGCAAGAGACATTTGTTATAAGAAACTCTGCAGAAGGTTTTTTTTTAAAATAAATAAATAAAATAAGGATGGATACACAGGCCTAGATTGTAGTGTAGAATGGATAGGGTTTTTTTTGTTTTTTTTTTTAAAGAAAATTAAGCTGTATGCACAGATGCAATGTGCCTTGTCATATATTTCAATTTTTTTTTTACAATGTACTTGCGTGTCCTCCTTCTTTACAATGGGCTGTTACAGCCCCCTTGAAGAAGGCCTCAAAATTAGAAAAGGGACCAAAATGCACCAGGCTTTCCACTAATGTAACATCTTTTCACCCTGAGACATTTCTGTGCTTTTGTGTGTGGGGGGGAGGGGGGCTGCCTTGGATTCCCTCCAGCTTTTGCACCCCAGTGGCTCAGGATGGGCCACACAAGGGGTAGAACCAGTAAATTTAGAATGGAAACAGGAGAAAGAATAAGGAAGACGTTCAGAGTGGGCCACAAGCTTGCACAGCACATGGCATTAGGGTGTACACCCAGGAAATGTTAGTAATTTATTTTTAAAGGCAAACGTTTATTGAATACTCATTATTTTTATTCATTTATGTATTAAACACTGTTCCACTGATACTCTACTCCATGTTCAGATTCCCTGACCACAGGAGGGCTGTTGCAGGTGAAAGGGGACTGGAAAGAGGAGACTGTTCTTAAGCACCAGCACTGAATCATAGAATCATAGAATAGTAGCGTTGGAAGGGGCCTACGAGGCCATTGAGTCCAACCCCCTGCTCAATGGTGGGGCTTTGTGATGACACTGGCCGGAGGAGGGTCTTACGAGGTGATATTAGCCTTCGGATCCCCTCCTCCTGGCCTCTTTGAAATGTGGCTCCCAGCAGAGAGACGCTATTGCTTGAGACATTAGGGTGTGCCTGAGCACACCCCTTGCGCACGCCTATGGAGTGGGCATATTTAGTTTTGTCAGAGGAAGGGGGACACAAAGGAATTCTCTAGCTTGCTGGTCAATCGCTTGGTAATAAAAAGTAACAATGGCTACCAATTCACTGTGCCATCATGGAGCATGCAATCTCCGTGAGCTAGACAACCACTGTGCACCAGTGGACTTGGTTCCCAGGAAGACCACAGCTGAGAGAAATGATGGTGGACCAATGGGCAGGCTTAGCAGTGACGAGGAACCCCCTGAGCCCCTACGTGGTGTAGAATGCAGTCCTCAAATCAAACCAGGAATGGAGGGATCCTTAGATCCCGACTGACCCAAGAAAAATAATGAACACAAAGGCCAGAGGACGGCTGGGTGGCTTGTTTTGTACTTCTTTATTGTAAGCCACACAGAGAACGCTATGCTATGAGGTAGCATGCAAATGTCATAAGTAAATAAAGGCACCAGGTTCAGTCCCAGGCATCCCTTGTCTATAATACAGGGCTGCCACATGTCAGGTCCATCTGGCCCTCATGGGCCTCTTTCACCCAATCATGGATCATTTGGTGGTTTCCTGGCAATTCTAAAAGGCTGAGATGCCTCTTCTCCTATGGCTTAGTTACTGGCATTAAGTGACCCTACAATGGTATTTTTGACCCCAAGCCTTTGGGTCTGCCTGCCACTGCCATGCAACCCCTGAAAGCTTCTCTAAAATGGAAGTCATTCCTCTGGCTGAAGGAATTTCTGCACCCTTGACACAAGAGGATGTGTCAGTCAGCCAAGATGCTGAAACCCAGACACATGAAAACTGGCATGGAGACTAAGGGGACCATAGGAGTGTGCACTTTGGCGTTATGGACAGCCCAGATAGATGTGACGGCCAGGAGTGCCTACTATCAGCTTTGGCTGCTACGCCAGCTGCGCCCCTTCCTAGAGTCGGAAGACCTAAAGACGGTCGTGCACGCGCTGGTAACTTCAAGGCTCAACTTCTGCAATGCACTCTACATAGGGCTACCTTTGTGCCTAGTCCGGAAACTTCAATTAGTCCAAAATATGGCAGCCAGGCTGGTCACTGGTACACCTAGGGGTGACCACATTACACCAGTTTTAAAATCTCTTCACTGGCTGCCGATTAGTTTCCGGGCGAGGTATAAATTGTTAGTTATTACCGTTAAAGCCCTACATGGTTTGGGTCCAGGCTACCTGCAGGATCACCTTCTCCCGTACAATCCGCCCCGCACACTCTGGTCCTCTGGGAAGAATCTACTTCAGTCAACCAAAACTAGGCTGACAACTGTTACCCAGAGGACCTTCTCTTCTGCTGCTCCCAGACTGTGGAATGGCCTGCTGGAGGAGATTCGTCAACTTTGTCAGGGTTGGAAAATTTACCCACATAGGGTTAAGCCCTGGAAGAAGAAAAATGGACTTTGGCACAATCACTGGATCCTTGATTTCTCTACAGGTGTTACACAACATTACTGGACTGTAAAATGTCAAGGCCTCCTGACTCAACTGTTAATTGAATAATTGGCTGATGAAATTATGTGCAATACCATGTATGAAATGTATATAAAGTTGTACAGATGTAATGGTGGTGTGGGTGGATGCTGGTTGGTGATATAGTGTATGCTGGATGTATTTTGTACAGAAGATGTTATATGCCTCAGTAAAATCTTTGCTGAAGAAAGCTATACGTGTTGTGAGTATATTTTCTTCCTGAGGGACAGTGCTCAGTAAGCAAGCAGAAGAATCAAACGCTGAAGCTGCTGCTTAATCTCTGCTAAGTCAATTCCTGACAAACTTGACAGTCTTTTAGCATTTAAAAAAGCAATTAAGACTGATCTATTCCGGAAGGCCCATCCAGTGGAATTTTAGGATGTTTTAATCATGTATGCTATGCTTTTAAACAGTTTTTAATGTGTTTTATATTCACTGTTGTTTCCTGCCTCGATCCAAGTGGAGAGGTGGGTAAGAAATTTATGATTATGATTATGATTATTTTGTGAATAAGATGAATCAATTAATTTTAATTTTAATGTGTCCACGTGTTTAAAACCTGTAGTACTATCTGCAGTCACTAGGTGGAAGCCTGGCTTTGCAAACAGCTGGACAAGTTTGCTATTCCAAGTTGTGCAAAGCCAGGTCCATCCACTTGTATAAAAACCAGGCAGCAGGTGGTGGGGAGGGACCTGAGACCTTGGAGAACTGCTGCCAGTCAGAATAGGTAATCCTCAGCTAGGTGGGCCAGTGGTCTAAAGCGGCGTTAAGGCAGCTTCACGTACGTTCAGCAAGGAAGTCCCCATCCCAACTCGAGCACTTGAGGGAAGTCTCTGAGGGCCTTGTACGGTGATCTCGGCTTCCACGAGTCACGTGTTGCACTAGGCGAGACTTCTAAGCATTTTGGATGGGTCTGAAATCCTCAGGTTCGTCCACAGAACTTTATCAGTAGCAGCAGATGGGCGTCTTAGAAATATTGTGGATCTTCTGTACGGCTGAGCACATTCTGGGATGGAGTCTCTGCTTGTGCAGAGGAATGGCAAGACCCAAGCAATCAAGCTGGAAACAAAGCCCTACGAAGAGAGACTGAAAGAACTGGGCATGTTCAGCCTGGAGAAGAGAAGATTGAGGGAAGACATGATAGCACTCTTCAAATACTTAAAAGGTTGTCACACAGAGGAGGGCCAGGATCTCTTCTCGATCCTCCCAGAGTGCAGGACACGGAATAACGGGCTCAAGTTAAAGGAAGCCAGATTCCAGCTGGACATCAGGAAAAACTTCCTGACTGTTAGAGCAGTATGGCAATGGAATCAGGTGCCTGGTAAGGTGGTGGGCTCTCCCACACTAGAGGCCTTCAAGAGGCAGCTGGACAACCCTCTGTCAGGGATGCTTTGGGGTGGATTCCTGCACTGAGCAGGGGGTTGGACTTGATGGCCTTGTAGGCCCCTTCCAACTCTGCTATTCTATGATTCTAAGCTCTTCTGGCCCAAGTGCTCTGCCATATACTTTAACACACATGTGGCTCCATGTGAGCGACACTCTTGGGGTTCTTTATGAGGCAGTGACCTGGTTCGCACAATTGCAGGGTGTTTCATAAGCCACGATGGCTTGTTAATCACGCTGTGCAGACTGGTCAGATTTACATACTCTCGCCAGTATGTCTTGTTGTGACATCCAAACCTAGTGAGGGCGGATGGCTAGCAAACCACCTGGAACCCATGGTCTGTTTCAGGGTTGCGGGGTAGTTTGTTAACCACCCCAACAAGCCACCCTCACTGGGTTTTCCTGGACATCAGGAAAAACTTCCTGACTGTTAGAGCAGTACGACAATGGAACCAGTGACCTAGGCAGGTTGTGGGCTCTCCCACACTAGAGGCCTTCAAGAGGCAGCTGGACAGCCACCTGTCAGGGATGCTTTAGGGTGGATTCCTGCATAGAGTTGAAACAGTTCCTTTCAGGCCTAACATTTTAAAGCTTTATTTTATTTCTTTATTTTAGTTATAGCCTGCCTTTGTACTAAAAACCAGTGGTCAAGGCGGCTTCTGTTCTAAGCATTTCAAAAAAAGTCTCCCTTCTCAAATGAAAGCTGATGACCTTCCCTGCATTCGGAAGATGTCTAGGTTCCCTGAGAATTTTCTAATTAAACACTGTGGAGAAATGTAACATCCAGGACAGGTTTCCTGAGGATGCAAGCTCCTATCTGCATTTTCTTAAAAAGAAAATGTTCACAATCATATGTGCATTTATCAAGCGCCTAACATTCTGGTAAACGAAAACTAAAATTAGATTATCTAGCTAGAAACTAAAGGCACCAGACAGAAGCAACTTTTAGCCCATCAAAGCGGGGAGGGGGCATGCAAAAGGGAAGACCCCATCAGGCCATGTGGTATTTGTCCAAATTTCACCTTCCCTCTCAAACTGCACTGTTGTCTGAGAATAGAAAAACACAGCAGTAGGTGGACATACTTCCAAATTATAAAGCCCAAACAGAAATACATCAACCCATCGTAAATAAATGCCAATACTTTATTATTATTTTTTTGGATCCAACATTGCCATCTCCAGAAGAAAAATAGCCTAGAATCCTGTCCTGACATGACAGAGTTCTCCTTAGTCTCAGGGTACAATCAAGCTAAAGGCTACACTGCTACTTTGCTACTTCTAGTAGTTTGGAAGAACATAAGTCATTGGTACAACAGGCAAAGCACGCAGACAAAGCCGGGGTCGTGTGGAGGCCCTGCTAAGCTGGTTCCTGTACAGAGAGCAACCAGAGGGACCAACCAAACAGAGCAACATTCTTGACTAAAAGCGAGGACGAAAATGCCCACCCCAACCCCCCAGGAGGGGAAAAACAACATTTCAGGCAAGAAATTTATAAACATTTGTAGTCCTCGGTTGAGCTGGAAAAGAAAACTTTGGTTTTGCTGATAACCCTGGAACTGCCATGAAATTTGTGCATTGTTGGTACATGGGCAAGTTTAGGTGCGCGGTTAGAAGTTTATTGAACTGCTTTAGTGCAGGCACATGCTGGTTTTTTTTTTAAAAACACACACACACACAATTATGTGAAATCTCAGAAACATTTGTATTGCATGGGAACACACTGCAAGTGCTCCTGGTATGCACTGAAACATTTCCCCAGCAACTCCTGTGTGTGCTCACTTTGGCCCATGTAACCCGCTTCCAGGATTGTGCAAAAAGTGTTGACATTTATTTGAAAGCAGTAACATGTAGCAGGCATAATCCAGGGAAGAAATACTAAGAGGGTCTTTTACTCTCCAGCAGCCCCTCCTTTACCGAATTGGGGGTTCCGACATGAAAAGTTGTAGAGAGACAAAATGGCCCAATGCACAAGCGGATCCGATCCTCCCAGAGTGCAGGACACGGAATAATGGGCTCAAGTTAAAGGAAGCCAGCTGGACATCAGGAAAAACTTCCTGATGGTTAGAGCAGTGCGACAATGGGACCAGTTACCTAGGGAGGTTGTGGGCTCTCCCACACTAGAGGCCTTCAAGAGGCAGCTGGACAACCATCTGTCAGGGATGCTTTAGGGTGGATTCCTGCACTGAGCAGGGGGTTGGACTCGATGGCCTTGTAGGCCTCTTCCAACTCTGCTATTCTATGATTCTACGTCTCGTCCATGCACACTTCCGGATTATGGCCATTGATGTGTAGTATCAATTTGGACATTTATGAATATCTAGATTTTAACTTGCAATCAAGTAATGAAGCAATGCTGAACATTATATTGTAAACTAAAACCAGCCATTGGGGGAAATCATGACAACCGTTACTGTACTGTTGTTGCAATCTACTCTGTCCGAAAAATCCCAGCTTTAAATCTGCGCTTCAAAGGCCTTTGATGTGCAGAAACAAAGAGTAATGCTTTGAACATTGTTTTAAAAGATGCGTCCCTCCATTCTGAAAATCTATTCCACAATTCAGTTTGACATTTCATGGGATTATTTCACTGAGCCAGCCCCCTTCCCAGGACACATTCTCGCCTGTTAAATTTATTCAACAAGCCCCTGTCTTCTCAAATTTATTTATTTTATTTATTTATTTATTACATTTTTATACCGCCCAATAGCTGAAGCTCTCTGGGCGGTTCACAAAAATGTTAAAGTTAAATGTTAAATTCTATGTTAAAGGTAAGAATAAGCTTATAAATCCATTTGGGGGGAAAGAGACAGGTGCAACACATGGAGACGACATAATAAATGTGGATGGAATGATGGCGTTCCGTTTACATTCAAAGAATTTTGAATAGCACTGGCAAAACAGGCAAGACATATAGGAGATGAAGGAAATCTTTAAAACCCACTTGGAAACTCTGCATTAAATCCAGAAGCAATTACATCCAAACAGTAAAACAAAGTAAAATCAGCTCATTGCATAGAGGGAGAAGTTTAAATGTGCATTCAACATTTATAAAGGAGTTCCAGCTAGGTTGCTTCCACACTAGCTTTTGTTTGTTTGTTTCAAAGAATAAACATAATTTGTTTACTCAATTTTTATGCAACTGACTGCAGTCTTTAAGAAAAAACAAATAAAACAGCAAATGCTGACTGCCAAGAGGAAAACCAGCAATCCCAGCTGGGAACAGGAATAGACTAATTAAGTGCCAATTTGGGAATGCCGAAGCCATGTGAAGGAACAGGAATAAACTAATTAAAGGGACAAGGAGGAAACCACTAATTGAAAAGTTTCCTGAAGACGCAGTGCCTTTAAGGAATGGGACTTACTTCTGAGCAAACATACCTTAAGCTCTTGCTGTGGAATTGGGCAATACTGGATCCTTTAAAAAAAGGGACGGGTGGAGCTTTACCAAATTGTGGAACCACCATTTTTATTCCTCTTCCAGCTGACTGTGATGAACAAGGCCTCAGCAGTGCTAAAGGCCCCAGAATGGAAGCCAATATAGAAAACGTTTACAGTTCTTGAAGGGGGATTTAACCTGTCCAGGGCTCCCATTTTAAAGCCAAATCCCCGCATGCTACATTGGACAACTGTTCCTTAAGACAACGTCCACTCATTCCTCCAAAGAGGCAGTGGCCAACATGCATTTATGCAGTGCATAAATATAGGCGGAGGCACCCAGGCAGAATTCAATTCTAGGAAACTGCAAAAATAACAACCCACCTACATTTAAAAGCTGGGGAGGGGATGTGCAGCCACACACAGCAGAGCTCCTGCTCTGCATACGTCTTCCGGAATTTAAGAAAGCCATCAAGACTCACCTCTTCCGGCAGGCCTACCCGGTTGGATTTTAAGATGCCTTTGAATAATGTGCTGCCTTTTAATATATTCGTTTTAATCAATTATATGTATTTTATGGTGTTTTGCACTTGTGTTCTATCCCACCTCGATCCAGAGAGAGAGAGAGAGAGAGAGAGAGAGAGAGAGAGAGAGAGAGAGAGAGAGAGAGAGAGGCAGGTAAGAAATGTACTATTATTATTGTGGTCCCTGACTTGATCCTGGTATCTCCAGGTAGGGCTGGAAAAATTCCTGGCTGAAACTCTGGAGAGCCATTGTTGCCAGTCAGTGTTGACAGCACTGGGCTAAATGGACCAAGGATCTGACTCAATAGAAGGCAGCTTTCTATGTTCTTGCTATCTACGAACGATGAAAACTCTGTGTCATAGGTTAGTTTTTACTATGAAGTGGCAGTTTCCTTCTCTTGAGATTGTATCTTTGCGCTTGTAAAAGGTGTGTATGTGGCAGGGGGTGGGTGGGGAGGCTGGCACCTCCCAAACTGGGACCAGGAGGCACGGAGCAGGAGTTCCTCATGTCCTGGTGCAGCAGAGCTTCAGATACCCAAGGCTGAGTGAATGCCTCCCTCCCCCACTCACACAGACCTTGGTCGCATGAAAGGGCAAAGCATGGTTTAATTAACCATGGTTTGTTGAATTGTGGATTGTTGTGCGCAAACCAGGAACTATAGCGTAAGTGCGGGTTGTTAACTACAAACAACTCGTGAAGGGACCCCATGATTTGTTGTTGCATTGTGAACTGTGGGTTATTTAAACCATAGGTTGCAATAATAATAGTAATAATTTTAATTCTTACCCGCCTCTCCATCCTGATCGAGGCAGGGAACAACAATAAGTATAAAATACATAAAATTATGTAGTTATGTGCGAACCCAGAACTGTGGGTTGTTTATATGTTGTTTTTGCCAGGCTACAAAGACAGTGGCCAAGAGTAGTTTTGTTTGTTTTTAAAGCTGGTTGACATACCAGTATTACTGTACCACAAATGCATTTTATTATTCATTTATTTATTACATTTCTATACTGCCCAATAGCCGGAGCTCTCTGGGTGGTTCACAAAAATGCAGGATAGAGTGTGAAGGGGGGGGGGGGACTAAACAACCCAGGAACTGAAAAACCCCATGGTTTGCTTGATCATTTGGCAGCCAAATCATGAGTTAATGCTGGGTAAGGCAACAACCCATGGGTAAATTAAACTATGGGGGGTTGTTATGTGTGTACTGGGAAAACAACTGGGACCATTTGTCAACATGAAATTAACTCTGATCAACTGCAAACGCTACTGCAACCTGGACATGTATGGCAGAAGTTCTAGCAATATGCTAGTAGAGAAAGGTAGCCCTAAACAGGGCACCATGTCCATTCTGAATGTCACACTTCAAGAGAGATGATGGCAAGAGGAAGGGGTAGGGTTTCAGAAGAGCTACTCAGAAGATGAAGCTTCCAGAAGGCACAGCTCAACAAGGATGGGGGTGGTGGTGATGATAGCCACCAAGGAAGATGGCTTTTCAAGGGGATTAGGAAAAAGACATGGGAAATAACGCTACTAATGACTACTACTTAGGATGGGGATATGCAGCCTCTTGTATCAAAGGGAGTGACACAAGCGAGAAGGTGCTCCTGCACGCATATTTAGCTTGAAGACTTCCCATTGGGTCAAGTTTCCCGGGAAACAGGATGTGGAACTTGTTAAAAGTTTTGGTCTGATCCAGCAGGGCTCTTCTGCTGGATCAGAAGAGCCTTGCTGGACAGAAACAAACCTCAAAGTGATCTTGATAGGCTGGAGTGCTGGGCTGAAAACTACAGAATGAAATTGAATAGGGATAAATGCCAAGTTCTACATTTAGGAAATAGAAACCAAATGCACAGTTACAAGATGGGGGATACTTGGCTCAGCAATACTATAAACGAGAAGGATCTTGGAATTGTTGTAGACCACAAGCTGAATATGAGCCAACAGTGCGATATGGCTGCAAGAAAGGCCAATGCTATTTTGGGCTGCATTAATAGAAGTATAGCTTCCAAATCACTTGAGGTACTGGTTCCTCTCTCTTTGGCCCTGGTTAGGCCTCATCTAGAGTATTGCGTCCAGTTCTGGGCTCCACAATTCAAGAAGGATGCAGCCAAGCTGGAGCGTGTTCAGAAGGCGGCAACCAGGATGATCAGGGGTCTGGAAACAAAGCCCTATGAAGAGAGACTGAAAGAACTGGGCATATTTAGCCTGGAGAAGAGAAGATTGAGGGGAGACATGAGAGCACTCTTCAAATACTTAAAAGGTTGTCACACAGAGGAGGACCAGGATCTCTTCTCGATCCTCCCAGAGTGCAGGACACGGAATAACGGGCTCAAGTTGAAGCCAGATTCCAGCTGGACAGCAGGAAAAACTTCCTGACTGTTAGAGCAGTACGACAATGGAATCAGTTACCTAGGGAGGTTGTGGGCTCTCCCACACTAGAGGCCTTCAAGAGGCAGCTGGACAACCATCTGTCAGAGATGCTTTAGGGTGGATTCCTGCATTGAGCAGGGGGTTGGACTCGATGGCCTTGTAGGCCCCTTCCAATTCTGCTATTCTATGATTCTTTTGTTCTTAAGAACTGGCTTGTGCTACACAGAGGCCATGAACGAAGTGAGGAACTGCTGGCCAATTTCAGCTGTTTAAAAGTCTGATAAATAACAGCAGTTTTAAACTACAAAGAGGTAGATTTAGCTGAATGGTTACAGAGAACTTCCTAAGGGTAGCCGCAATTTAGCAATAGGGCAAACAGCCTAGAAAAGTTGAGGAAGTCAGGGATGATTTAAGAATTGCAGCACTGGAGATTGGACCTTATTCCATGAACACAGAGTCATCCATTCTTTGGGCTTCAAGAGTCGTCTCAAGTAAGAATAGGATTCTACGGCCATCGAGCTTGCAGACCAGCCACGTTAGGCAGAAGCGAAGAGGAGAGCAGCCTTCCCCAACGTGGTGCTCTCCAGATGTGTTGGACTACAATTCCAATCATCCCTGGCCAGCTACGAAAAGCTGCAGTAGAGATTTTTATTCAAAGCTTTCAAACAGTATTAATGGCAAGAATATGCCCACTCTCCTGGGAAGTAAAATCTGTTGTTAGCTTCCATAAGAGTTCTTCAGTAATAAATACAAAAATGGGAATTAAAGGGAAAAAAACACAGAAATAGATCGAACGGCAGGGGTTAGCAGACATCTTGAGATCCTTTTGCTCCCAGCCTTGGCACGGAAGGGAAGATCCCAGTTTTTTTCCTCCTTTAAAACATCAGCAGTTGTAAGTGCTACGTCAGTCAATCCAATTCCCATCTTTAAAGTGAAGGGACAGTGCAACGTAGAACACGAAACAAGATCCGTTCGTAATGAAGAGCTGAACACCACTGCTACCCAACGTCTACTGCTCAAGCAATAAAATCAACAAGGAAATGAAAACGCATCTTCCCAAACACGGTCCACTTTGCTGATGTCAGGCAAAGAGACGTCTTGCACATTTGCTTCCAATGGCCACAGCACCTCACGTGACCACAGGGCAGGCGTCAGGCGTCAGGCCTTTCACAGTGAAGAGCTCATGCCCAGACCTGGGACAGTGCTGGCTTAAGGCCCAGTGTCTTCCTTCACCACCCACCACATTTTATCCTCAAAAGAGCACCGGAAGCCTTGTGCTTCGGGGTGGTACCAATTCAATCCCTCCCCAAACTGTGAAGGCCACCCCCTCGCCTCCATTGCCCTGCAGTTCTGGAGCAGTGTGGGGCCACTCATGTGGGGTGGACGTTTTTTCCAGTGCTTTATGCTTCCGCTGAAAGTTTTCCGTTTCACAAGTTTATTAGTAGCGAAGAATGGATGCTAATTGCAAATACAGTATTAAGTGAGCCTGGCCGTTTCAAAGGGGTAATGGTTTTCAGGCAATCATCCCTAGCAAGTATGCGAGAGAATAGACCACTGAAATGAATACACGTAGACCACGTAAATGTCTCAAAGTGAAATGTAACGAAGAAATGGTGAGTGTGAAACTGAAGATCCTTTGTGGAGGAGAGTTGAATTCTGTTGCAATAATAGGTGTGTGATTATCAGCCTATCATGCACAGTTCTTTGGGTTCCTAAAATTAATTAGTGTGTCAACAGTTTTCAGTACCTTACTGTCTCCCCCCTTCAATTTAAACACCATAAGGGAAATACATGCTATTACCTTTTTAACAACTATTCCAATACAACATTCTACACAATGTTTAAATCATATTAATGGTGCCTTAGTTTTTCTCCCACAAAAATTTCAAATACTTGTGGTGTATTGGGGCAAAAAAAATTAACATGGGGTGCCTTTTATTTAGCTTTGTTGTTTATTTAAATGCAAGTAAAGTTAATGTGCTGAATCAGACCTGTCTAGGGAAGCAGTGGGCAACTTCTGGCTCTCTAGATGTTTTGACCAATGGCTCCCATCAGCTAGCCAGCATAGTCAATGGTGAGGGATGATGGAAGTTGCAGGTCAAAACATCTGGAGGGTCTCAAGCCAGTGTGGTGTAGTGGCTGAAGTGTTGGACTGGCAGTCGGGAGATCCGGGTTCTAGTCCCCACTCGGCCATGGAAACCCACTGGGTGACTTTGAGCCAGTCACAGACTCTCAGCCCAACCCACCTCACAGGGTTGTTGTTGTGAGGATAAAATGGAGAGGAGGATTATATATGCTGCCTTGGGTTCCTTGGAGGAAAAAAAGGCAGGGTATAAATGCAATAATAAATAAGCTGCCCACCCTCTCTCTAGGGCACCAGCACATTTTCTGATGCAAAGTGAAAATTTCCCCGTGCGAACTATGCTACATTTCATTGGAAAATTTTCCAGTTCAAAGTTTTCGAGAACTTTTGCATCACGGTGCGGGGCAAACAGAGTTCAAGCAGACCTAAACCAGAAGAGGTCAAATGATACTTTTGTTGGACCGGTTGATGACCTGTGGGGGAATGGTACCTGTTGAAGGGCCAAGTGCTCATCATGGCGGTACCCAAAGAGGATTGATGCAGGCAGCGGTGTCAATCTACATCAACCCACCAGTTCTAGCTGTTCTCATCACCACTAGATCTTTTATAATGCAACAGGCTCTGAATTGCACACTGCAGACCAAGTCACCCAAACCTACTTCGCATTACAAGAGTGACAGCTGACAATAATACATTGTTGTTGGGAAAATCCATCATCCTGCATTTACTGGGAGGAAGCCTGAAGGGCTGGCAGGTGACGTCTTCATCCCCAAACCCTGGCACCCTGCCAGCCCTGGCTCCACTACACCAACTGCTGATGAGCTTCCTTGTTGCACAGAACTCTTATTGATGTGTGAAACCGACTGGTAGGACCGGCTGGATGCTGTAGTGCCAGTAAGGAGAGACCATATTGGGCTCACTGAACCAATGGTCTGATATAAGGCAGCTGCATATACTGATACATGACGGACTTTACGGACGGAGACACGGAGAACGCTGTGTGACCCACACATGGCTTTGAGAAAACTTCTTTAAGAAGCAGTTGTTGGGAGCGACTGCACAGGCTCCCTTCCTTAGCCAGGAGCATCCGTGTTGAGTTAATGGCTAAAGTCAGGCAACTAGAGACAGAACCATCAGGGTGCCAGTTTAGTTTCTGGCAGAAGCCCACAGTGGCTTCAGAGAAAAGGCCACGGCTGTCATTTGCTCCTTGGTGGATTTGAGGAGGAATTTGCAATGCAGTGATTTCCCAAAATCCACAACCCTGGGAGGTCTGACCTTCTGATATTCAATGTTAAAGATTGCAACGAAACCCACCCTCTAGATTTTGTGTGCGTGCTTTGAAAGGGTGCATAAACAACTGTGCAATATCCACCCACCCCCACTGCCCCGGCGGCCCCTTTGAGTGTTCACTTCTATAGTCAGTGGGTGCTTCGAAACGGAGCCCTGCCGGCAGCACAACCAGTCCAGAGGCATCGTGCAGCAATTCAGTCTTTTTCTCTCCCTCCCCCAAATATGGAAGACATGGTAGCAAAACATGGGTGGGTGAGTTACAAACGGAAGATGTCGCCCTCCCCCCAAAGATCTGGGAATGAGGAGCAATAAAAGCCTTGCCTGGGAGCACCCCCCCCCCCTCGCATGTTGGAAATCAAGTCCACCTGGTTTGGATGAAGGGGCCCAAGAGACAACATTGGCTGTGATCCAGCAGCACTGGCCCTGTAGATGAAACCAGTTTCACTTGGTCCCCTGCTTGTGGCGACTCAAAGGGGAAAAACTACACGTTCTTTTAAAGATGTAATGCGAAGCTACATCTGTGCTTTTTTCTTACTCTAAAGTAAGTGGGGGCACCTGAACCACATCGGAACCCCAGACCATGGGAAGGGTGTGTGTGTGTGTGTGTGTGTGTGTGTGTGTGTGTGTGTGTGTGTGTGTGTGTGTGCGTTAATCCTTCTCTCCCTAGTTGCAAAACGCCCCCCCCCCCCGCCACTCTGTAATCCCCACCCACACCCCAGGCAGTAAGGGATAGGGGGAAAGCTACAAATTTGTGCCAATGGCAGTTTTTCCTGCCATTTTGTGTGTGTGTGTGGGGGGGGAAGGGGCTGGGGAAGGAAGGATTAAACCTCCCCTCCCCAGGCAAAGCAGTCCCAATCTGGATTGGAGTCCACCAGGCTTGTTTCAGAGTAAGAAAAAGGCACTGAAGGAGCATTTTGGGAGGAATTCACTGGGGAGACCGATGGCGTGAGCCACCCTGAAATGTACAGGAGCTGCCAAGGGCACTGATTTCGATGGGGCTTGCTCAGGAACCCTTCCCGGGAGACTGAGCCCTTTGTCTGCACGCACTTATGAATAACCTCTAGGAGATGCCCAGGTTAAGCACGTGACTTCTCCCCTCCCAAGGAAGAGGCTTTGCCTCCAAGCCCAGCTTTTGACAAGAGCGCCCCAGAGTTTCCTGAACACTCTGGGGAACGCCAGTGAAGAGTCTGGGGACCAAGAGTGGGGGGGGGGGGGAAAGAGTTTTGAGGTCCAAACTCTTGAACTTGACCACACCAGAGGGCATTCTCGCCTCGCCTTGATCCGACAATGGAATCAGTTACCTAGGGAGGTTGTGGGCTCTCCCACGCTGGAGGCCTTCAAGAGACAGCTGGACAACCATCTGTCAGGGATGCTTTAGGGTGGATTCCTGCATTGAGCAGGACTCGATGGCTTTGTAGGCCCCTTCCAACTCTGCTATTCTATGATTCTATGATCCTCATCATGTCCAACCAGGGAGCAACCATTTGTGATCTGACCCTCCCCTCCACTTCCTTCCCCCCTTCCTGAGCACAAACGGACTTGTGGCCTGCTCCCCAGTGCAAGGGAAACGGAGAATGCGCCTGCATTCCCACCTAGCCAGAACTTTGCACGACAGATGCTGTAGTGCATCTGCCGATACAGCACAACGGAGAAACAGATCCTAGTTGTACAAGCAAGTTTCCGGTGCCTAAAACCACACTGTAATGTTTAACGATAATAAATACATGTTTGTTGGGACGCAGAAACACAGAGGGGGGTGGGAGGTAGGAAATGGCAGCTTCATTAGTAAAAAATAATTAACAACCTTTGACTATTCTACGTCATATAAAAATAAACCATATATAAAATCAAACCGCCGGACATGGCACTGCAGGAGTATGAAACAAAACGGAAAGGAAGGAACGGGAGTTAAACTGTGCATATTGGCTAATTTGTCAAAACAGAGTTAACACCTCTGAACAGGATATCTGAACAAAAAGGAAAGATTAGAAGGGCAGGAGGCCTGGGCAGAAAAATCTAGGCAAGGTTAGGACGGAATGTGAAAATTTGGTGGGAGAAAGGAGGATGAGTAGTATGGAGATTCCCCCGCCCCCCACCCTGGGGTGTCGTAGAGAGAGTGCACCAGACAGCCTAGCTCACAGCAAGCAAGGTGGGCAGCCTGTCTTCGCCCTTCCGCCCTGCCCAAGGCACTTTTGGACAGCCTGTAGCGTCTTCATAGACTCCAAATCCTTCTAGACCTCATTGTTTCAAAAATACGTATGAAGTTATAAATGCTAAATTAACTAGGAGGAAAGTAAGACCAAAACTGAAAGTTAACTGCTTTTCTATTCTGATGATGTTGAAGTTCACATCCTTAAGTTTTTTTTGTTTGTTTGTTTAACCCCCCCCCCCCTTTAATCTAGTTGAGAAGAGTTTCAGAAGTGGTAGTACAATATGACCACCATACGGCTTAGTCCCTGCTATGGGGCCATCCAAATGATACATACTGTATTTCTTCAATTCTAAGATGCATTTTTTCCCCCATATAAACATCTCTAAAAACGGGGTGCGATTTAGAATTGCAGGTGTTTCTGTTGGTGGTACTGAAATTAGTGTGCGTCTTACAATCGAAGAAATACGGTAAATTATGTTCAGATTGTGTAGATAAATGTGCAGAGTTGTTGCAGCCCTTCAGCTCAGGGAAGATTTCAAGTGCTTTCAAAAAGAGCCTCGTGTGGCGCAGGGTGGTAAGTGGCAGTTACTGCAGCCGAAACTCTCCCCACGGCCTGAGTTCGATCCCAGCGGAAGCTGGTTTTCAGGCAGCCGGCTCAGGTCGACTCAGCCTTCCATCCTTCCGAGGTCGGTAAAAGGAGTACCCAGCTAGCTGGGGGAAAGGTAGCCACGACTGGGGAAGGCAATGGCAAACCACCCCACTACAAAGTCTGCCAAGAAAACGCCTGCTTTGCGTCCCTCTAGGAGTCAGTAATGACTCAAATGCTTTGCACGAGAGGTTCCTTTCCCTTTCCCTTCAAAAAGGTAGAACTTCTCCAAATGCTACAAGCTACAGCAGCTCAGAGTGTTTTACACAGTTGAGTTTGCAAAGTGGCCCGGGGGGGAGAGGGGGGAGAGATAGGGGCCAAAGCTGCCTTTTAGGATGGAATCCAGGCATTTGACTGCAGTGCTTTGGCGCCAGCTCAGCTGTACGAGCTCAGGGACTCCGTAACTTGCACCATCCTGCGATGAATTGCATTGTGTGAAAACAGGCACTGCAAATGGAGCGTTCAGGCCACCTCAAACTAAATGTGTTTTTGTGAATGCACATGGATCTCCAAGGGCCATTTCACACAATACACAACCACAAACCTAGCTTTGCCACTCGACATACACGGAAGGCGACGCTGCGGCAAATCTTGCCACGCCTTCCTGTGTGTGACACAGACTGCTGTGCTCCACGTTCATAGGGTGTCTTTAGGTCAGCCTTCTTCAACCTGGGGCGCTCCAGATGTGTTGGACTGCATCTCCCAGAATGCCCCAGCCGGGGCATTCTGGGAGTTGCAGTCCAACACATCTGGAGCGCCCCAGGTTGAGGAAGGCTGCTTTAGGTGATCCCTGTAAACCTGTCCTTGGCCTAAACCTCCAAGGTGTGACATGCGAAGCAGCCCTGAGTGGTAGCACTTCATGAGTTAGTCGGGGAGGGACGTGCATGGCTTCATCAGCCAGGCGAGACATTTCAGGGGATGAGAGACCAGGGGCGAGTTCACAAATTCTGGAAATGCTCTGAAATACGGAGGGAGCCAGGAGACAGTCTGGGCCAACCTCTCCACCCAGCTGCGACATGTCCCATGTCGAAGCATTCACAGGAATGGTCCTCACGAGGAGACTTCGCCACCTTCTCGCCCATCTGAACTCAGCCAAAGTCTCCTCGTAAAAGCAACCCTTCACTGAGCTTCTGCTTGGTCTCCATCCACCCTCTCCCATGCTCGAAACAGGAAAGAAAATCTTACTGACAAAACTACGACTCAGCTGCAACGGAAGAGGGGAGCGCCACAAGACCCAAAGCCGAAATGGAATTATGCAAAGGAAGAGGGTTTTTTGGGGGGGGGGGCGCGGGGAGGGAGATGTAACTGCCCTGCCTGAGAGATCAGACACAAAAAAAGAGAGGAGAACCCCCACAGACTGAAGAAGAGGCACTGTTTGTGGACATCGCGATGCTTCAAAACCACATGGTCCTCTCACAGCGGGAGAGGAACTCAGAAGATCTCCAGGAAGAATTCCAGCAAAGTTTGCTACAGAAGAGAGTCAGTATCAACGGAAGTGTCTAGTTTCCACCCCCTACTGTTTATAGTGGTAACCTACAAACAAAAAGATAGGAAAAGGTTAGGTCAGCAATGTGCATTGTTTTATTTTTATTTTTTTGCAACCTATACCCTTCTCTGTGTCCTCCTTATTCCAAAGCCACACCCATCCCACGGCTGTCTGCTTAGAATCATAGAACAGTAGAGTTGGAAGGTGCCTCTAAGGCCATCAAGTCCAACCCCCTGCTCAATGCAGGAATCCCCCTTAAAGGTACTCCACACAGGCTCAGAGGTGCTGTTGCCTTTAGTGCTACTTAGAATCATAGAATCATAGAATAGTAGAGTTGAAAGGGACCTACAAGGCCATCGAGTCCAACCCCCTGCTCAATGCAGGGATCCACCCTAAAGCATCCCTGACAGGTGGTTGTCCAGCTGTCTCTTGAAGGCCTCTAGGGTGGCAGCTGGACAACCACCTGTCAGGTATGCTTTAGGGTGGATTCTTGCACTGAGCAGGGGGTTGGACTTGATGGCCTTATAGGCCCCTACCAACTCTACTATTCCATGATTCTAAGCAGACAGCTGTGGGATGGGTGTGGCTTTGGAATAGGGAGGACACAGAGAAGGGTCTAGCTTGCAAAAATAAATAAATAATCACCCCTGAAACAGGATGGCACAGGGCCCATGCTCCCCCGCTCTTGAGTGCCATGGCTCCTTGTGCACTTTGGGTGATCCGGACGGTGGCAAGCCCACCCAACAAATAAACAAGATGGAATCAATTCAAGGTTCTGGTCTTGACCTATAAAGGCTTACACGGCTCAGGGCTGAAATACCTGATGGACCGCCTCTCCTGGGATGAACTTACCTGTGCCCTACGATCAATACCCGAGGCCCCCCTGCAGGTGTCTCCTCCGAGGGAGGTTCAGAGGGTGGCGACAACAGAGAGGGCCTTCTCGGTGGTGACTCCTGATTGTGGAACGCTCTCCCCTGTGCGGTCCGTGTGGAACTCTCTCCTCTGTGAGGTCCGTCAGGCACCAACACAGTCTTCTTTTTGGTGCCTCTACCAGTATACGCTAGGGTGTTCTTTTTTTTAATCAGGTCCTGGTTGCTTTGTTGTCAATTATTTTTGAATGATAAAGGCTTTATATTATGCTTTGGCTACTGAGCAGTATCCAAATGAATGCATTTGTGAGGGAGCAGAAGACACACACCCCTCCACACTTTGGGTTTCCTATATTCAGCTGTGGTTGAGCCACCTTTGTCGACTCCAGCTGTCTCGACGTCTCATCCCCTTTTTAAAAGCAGCTGTAACCCCCGCCCCGATCAGCAGAAATGTCACAGCGGCAACTTCTCAAGTGAAAATTGCTGGGGTCAAAACAGCCTTGCGCTCACTGCTATTCCTGAAAAGAGACCTGGCCAACGACTGGAAGGCAGGCGGCCGACTCTCCCCACGGGAAAAGTAACCTTCAGGAGGTGGCGGCGGACAGACACACTTGCTGACACCTGGACGCCATGACCCACGCTGCAACGCACAGCACGCCCATGTACACTCGTGGGTGGGTGGGTGCTCTTGCACCCGTGTCCTGCTTGTGGGTTTCTGGCCAACGGCTGGTGGGCCCCTGTGTGAACAGAGTGCTGGGCTAGATGGACCCTGGGTCTGTTCCAGCATCAGGGCTCTTCTTACGTTCTTTCGCTGTTCTTCTTTCTAGCACACCTCTTTCCCTTCCTTTGGGACTCTGGATCCTGAAAATGCCCTTTCTCCTGTGGGCCAACATGGCAGCAACTCTGCCTTCCCACTTCCCTCTATGTCTGTCCCCTCTCCCTCCCCCGGCCTTACCGCTTCGTGGGTCTCTTTCCCATTCACCAACCCAACCCCCTCTTCTCAATTCCCATTCCTTGTCCTCACTCCTTCTTGGCCTTGGCCATTCCCACTGCCCACATCCTGGATCTGTTCCCCCTAACTCAGGAGCCGCGGGATGATCAAACTTCCCATGACGTCTCTCTGTCGCTCAGCCGCTTGGGACAGCAGGCTGTCAGGGAAATAATACTAATACTGCTAATTCTAATAATATAGTCAATTTCTTTTTATGTTCCTGCAGCAGTGGGAATAAATGACTGAATCCAGTTCAGTCGGTCACGTATTGAGCACCTTATCCATCGGACGGGAGACCAGCCCTCACCTTTATGGGAAGGGTCTGGTTTGGATATTTGACGCGCCGTGTGATGCTGACTCGTGACACTACACCGCTGATCCAGGTCGTCTGTGGGCGGTGGAGGAAGCCTGGTGGAGAAGATGGCCATCGTCAGGGGAAAATCCATGGGCGAGGTCCTCTCTCCTCTGGCATTGGCCTGGGAAGGTGGAACTGACCGCCTGGGCCCGGATCCGAAGACAAGTCCATGCAAGGAAGTTCCCAGAAGGAACGTTTCCCACCCCCTCCACACCACACAACACCTGGGAAGGGTCTCCAGAGGGTCCTCTGAAACCATGTGGTGTGAGATGCAGAGGAGGGGATGGGGAACTTTCCTTCCAAGAACTTCCTTATATTAATTTACCTTAGAATCCAAGGTTGGTGACCCCAATAGGCTAATTTTCTATGTGCAGGAAAATACTATTATTATTATTGTAAAGAGAAGTATTCCTATAAAAGGAAGCATACTCAGAGAGGCAGAAGCACACCTGCGCATGTCCACATCCGCCTGTCCTTCCTACCTTCCTTCCTTCCACCCAGCCCATTTGGATAATGGGCCGTATTTCCCACAGGGACGTGGGAGGCCACATCTCACGAGCGTTGGAGCTGCGGCACATCTTACCGTGTCGGTTTGTCACTCCTGGCTTGATGAGGTTCGTGACCTTCTCTTGACCTTGGGCCCCCCAATTCCTGTGCCTCGTGCTGCTGAGGAGAGGAGAGAGAGAGCAGGTCGGGTTAGCTGGCCGGGGGCGGCATCGTCACGACCAGGGCTTCTGTGCGTACGCAGTGCGTCCACGGAGGCCTGGCGGAGGTGGCACCTAACACAGCATTTGGGAGACTCACGATTTCAGGATACAGGTAGGATACTTCTGAGATCAGCTGGGAATCTGGACAACCCTCTGTCAGGGATGCTGTAGGGTGGATTCCTGCACTCAGCAGGGGGTTGGACTCGATGGCCTTGTAGGCCCCTTCCAACTCTGCTATTCTACGATTCTATGAATTGGACTAATTTTGGGAAGGGAAGGCCACAGTCAGGGAAAAGAAACCAGTCCCTGCGGCTGCGTACATCAGGCTGGCACCTTATCCCTTTTGGCTGCATGGAGACCTCCGCCTGGGCTTTAATCTCTATCACATTCTGCTTGGCCCTGAATGGCAGAGGGGCAGCTGGATTTCAGGGAGCCTTTTTGTCTGGGCCAGCAGAGCTCTTACTGAACACCATTTTGCAAAATGATCAAATGCAGCTAATATTAACATTTTTCTATTAGAGTTGCAGAATGCCACTTCTTTTGGGGTGGTGGTGGTTGAACAAGGAGTTTGGCAAGTTCCTTTTCCACAGTGGTTCACAACAATCCCGAACAACTGGAACCAAACCTATTTTGTAACTTCGGTCCCACCTTCTTTCCATCGCAGATAGATGCCTCAGATCAGCTCAAATTGACTGGCAACATCTCTCCCGGGTTACAGGCAGGATAGAATCATAGAAAAGTAGAGTTGGAAGGGGCCTACAAGGCCATCGAGTCCCACCCGCTGCTCAAGGCAAGAATCCACCCTAAAGCATCCCTGACAGAGGGTTGTCCAGCTGCCTCTTGAAGGCCTCCAGTGTGGGAGAGCCCACGACCTCCCTAGGTCACTGGTTCCATTTTCGTACTGCTCTAACAGTCAGGAAGTTTTTCCTGATGTCCAGCTGGAGTCTGGCTTCCTTTAACTTGAGCCCGTTATTCCGTGTCCTGCACTCTGGGAGGATCGAGAAGAGATCCCGGCCCTCCTCTGTGGGAAAACCTTTTAAGTATTTGAAGAGTGCCATCATGTCTTCCCCAGCCCTGCCTGGACATCCTGGGGATTGAACTTCGGGCCTTTGGAATGCAAAGCAGGGCTCGATGACCCTTCCTCAATTTAAAATAGTAAATTGAAATGACCAAACCAGTAAAAATAAACGCCAGAAAGCAATGAACGAGCACAGAACACCCAATAGATCGCAACCCTCACATCCAGCTGCAGAACTGAGAGCGGCCACCTGCAGCACAGAAAAGGTTTGACCCAGGGTACCGCTTCCACACAGCCCGGGCCGCAGGGTCAAGGCAGAGGGGGCCGGGACCGGAGCCTCGCGAGGCCGAAGCCCACGCCATCTCCCTGCAGCCACTGCTTTGCCCGGCAACGAGAGCGGCAGCCGCTTGGTCAAACCGTGCCGGGACCCACCTTCCAGTCTTGGTCCTGCTTCCTCTTTTCAGAAGACTTCTCTCGCTCCTTTGCTTTTTTGTATGCTTTCTTCTCCTCGGCCATAAGGAGGCGAGCAATTTCCTAGCAGGAAAAAAAAAGCACAAACAGGAACCGTGGCAGGAGCTGCGGTTTCAAGAGAAGCGGGTGCCCGTGCCTCTGGCCACGCGCCCAGCCTTCCACCAGGGGGTCACAGGAGCAGCTCTCTGTGGGCTCTGCCTGACCAGCCGGCCGGCGGAAGCAAGAGGATTGTGGCCAGAGAGGCGGATGATTTGACCTGATGTGGGACGCCATGCTCACCCCCAGACTCCCAAGGAAATGGGGCCAACCCAAGGCCAGGGCTGGCTGGATAAGGAACCCAGCACCTTCACTGTAAAAGCCCCACAGGTTAGGGGCAGAAACTGACCCTGCCCGCTCCCCATCTCAATGTCTCTAACATATGGAAGGCCCTTTCTGGATTACTCCATCTGTACACTGACAGGTATTTTAAAAGGGCTTTTTTAAAACTTTATTTATTTATTTATTTATTTATTGCACTTATATACCGCCCCCATAGCCAGAGCTCTCTGGGCGGTTTACAGAAATTCTAAAATTGAGCTAAAAACAAGTATACAAAATTTAAAATGTTAAAACACAGAACATACACACATAAAGCATTAAAAACCGTTAAAAAACTAAACATGTGGGTGATTAAGATGTGCCGCCATATGCCTGGGCAAAGAGGAAAGTCTTAACCTGGCGCCGGAAAGATAGCAGCGTTGGCGCCAGGCGAGCCTCGTCAGGGAGATCGTTCCACAGTCTGGGGGCCACCACCGAAAAGGCCCTGTCCCTCGTTGCCACACTCCGAGCCTCTCTCGGAGTAGGCACCCAGAGGAGGACCTTAGATGTTGAATGTAGTGACATGTATTTACCTCATGGACATGTATATTCACGTCGGGAGAGGCGTTCCGTCAGGTATTGTGGTTCCAAGCCATGTAAGGCTTTATAGGTCAAAACCAGAACCTTGAATCTACTGCACAGGCTGGTTCTCACATCACATTGGCCCATCGAGAGTTATTTTACCCTCATGTAGCCATGGCGTGTGGTGGCCACCATTGTGAATATTCAACCCCTGACCTGCGGTTGTCATTGCTAGACCCTAGAACAGACCGTGGGTTATGCGATGGTTGTTGAACCTTTGTATAACCCACAGTCGCTGAGTTCACACACAATGAGGTGAACATTCATAATGGCGGCCAGCCAGGTAGCACGGCACACTGTGGGTTGTTTGATCACGTGATCCGGGTCTATGTGTTAATTGCCTTATCTAGTGCCTGGGGGGTTGTATTATCAGCAACAATTGCACTGTGAATGGACACTGTTAGTAATGTGATTGTCACTATCAAGGACTTCCTGTATTTAATCTCCTTTTCTTCCCCCCGGGCCCCCACGGACATGTTCTGTATATATATGCCTGAAAGAGGTGAGAGATAGTCCATTCGTTCATCTTCAAGGTGCCACAAGACTCCCTGTTGTTTTTGCTATGGCAGACTAACACGGCCGTCTGTCCCTCTGAAAATGGTTCAAACGAATTGTGTTCCTTTTGGCACCAGGTCAAAAGCCGTGTTTTGTTTTTCGTCCAAGCATTTTAAATGACTTTATTTTTAGCTGGGTAAATATTTAATGGTACTGTTTAATCTTATTAAATGTTATCTCAATTTTATTATGCTGCTGAATGTTTTATGTTTTAATATTGCATAGATTTCAGTGTGTGTGCTTGTTTTGTTTTCTGAAATGGAGGCCAGCCTATAATCCATTTTTTTTTCCAGGAGGAAGGTGCCGTTCATACATTCTTTAAATAAATAAATAAATAGAATTGCAGGAGAACTACGGAACCGTTCTTGGCGTTTAGGAGACTTGCCGCAATTCATGCCCAACCCTCTTTCGAAACCGCCCTGAGACCTGTCCAATCGGACTGGCATTTTACAGTCAGGGAGGGGTTGAAGATAAAAATGGGTGGAGCTGAAGATAAAGGGAGGGGTTGAAGATAAAAATGGGTGGAGCTGAAGATAAAAGTGGGCGGAGTCGAAATACACACAAAATATTGGCAGAGCTTAAAACTCTTGCTGCAGGTAATTAAGTATTTCAACCTTTGAGAAGGGCGGTGGTAGAACTGCACGGAAGCCAGGAAACCAACGAACAAGGGGGGGAGGGGGGAGGAGAGGGGGTGGCCATCTGAGGAACCCTGGAGGGTCAGGTTTGGCCCCCGGACTGAGGTTCCCCACCCCTGATCCAGACAACCGAAACCTCTGTACGTACATTTACACAATTCCTCCCAGTTTCTTTCTACAAACCATGAAGGTTAGACGCATCTTCTATACCTGCACACACTGTTCCTGTATGTGACAGAAGCTGGAGAACGCTGCCCTTCCAATGCTCTGGTGATTGCTAACATTCACTGGAGCACAAACCCTGTCAACGTGGTGCAATTTCTGACAGGTAGAGATTCATGTTCTTTGCTCTACGGTGCCATTGCAGCGTGGTGAACTGCTAGGGCTTTATGCCCCACCCCACCCACCAGCCCTAGAGAGGCACTTGTGTTTGCCCCACAGCTCTGGTTCTCCAAGCGTCTTCCTCTGAAACCGACATGCAGTTTCCTCAGCCCCCAAACATCAGCACAGGGCTGTCCTGCATCTGTCTCTCAGATCTTTTCCGACTTTGAAAAACTGCACTGGCCTCACTGCATGAGCAAACCAAGTGATCTCGGGGGCGTGGGGGGCGTTGACGCTGGCTGTGGTCCAAAAGGGTCCCACGCAAAGCTGCCAGGGACGGCAACGGGCCGTCCAAGAGCTGTGCTCCAGCATTTCCTGTGACGGTGCAAGAGACCCTGGGATGCAGCTCACAGGTCAGGCGGCACGGTGGCGGCTGCTGAGACGGGCAGGAAGAAGGCCCGAGTCCGGCCCTGGTCAACACCGGCGGCTGGACTGATCTTTCCAGCTCGACAAAACCTCCGGAGCAACAGTGCAGGCAGCAAGCAGAGGGAAGGGCAGTTGGCAGGCTCTATATGCCAAACTATCACAAGGCTAAGAATGGGGAAACGACACAGAAGAGGAGACTGGGAAAGAATTTGGGAGTGGAGCTTTACGAAGACGCAACGGCCTTAGACAGACACAGACCGAGAGATACACATACCTCATCCTGGGCTACCTGGGCTGCCCTCTTATCCACCTGGCTGGCCTAAAGCAAGGAACAGCAACACAAAGGTTACAAAAGACTCACCCCCTGCACCGGGTTCTGTTCAGGGCAAGGGCCCTTTTGGGCAACCTCCATCCCACCCACCCCAAATGCATTCTCCTCCTCCTCCTCCTCCCTCTTGCGAGGTCCATGCAGAACGGCCTTTCCTTGCCCCACACACAGCAGGGCTGCCCCACTGCCCTCGAACTCTCTGTTTCGGGAAACTCCCCTCCATTCTGCTCACCAACAATTCCTCCTCTTGCAGCTTCCGAGCGATCTCAGCATCGTAAAACTCCAGGTCCTGGGCGGCGGCGGTGACGGTTACGCGGGGCTTGTGGTAAATGGCTTCTTTTGTCCCCCTTGATTTTGTTCCTACGAAACGGGAAGTCAAATTTCTCATTCCCAGAACGAAAAGGGTGCGGGGGCTAAATTCAGAGCTACCCACACAAATCCCAGCCCCGCACCAAGGTCCTGCACGTCCTGCGCATGACACGGATCGGCCTGCCCGTTGCACGTCGGCTCCCGCTTTCGGTAAACTTAGGCTGCGACTTGGAGCTGCGCACAATGCGTTCAGCCAGCAGAACTGAACTTCTTTCAGCCCGACGGCCGCACTGCCGTGTTGGGTGTGGGCAAAGGGCGTGGCCAGAAAGGCCCAGATGGGCTGGCGCATTTAGCGCCCAGCCCTCGCTCCCAGTAACCAGGCATTTCACATCCCACAAAGACCATATAACACCGGTCTTCAAAGAATTGCACTGGATGCCTACAGGCTTCCGGTCGGAATTCAAGGTGTTTGCAATGATGTTTAAAGCCCTAAAGAGCTTGGGACCTCGGTTCTTGAATGAGCGCCTCTCCCTGTATATCAGAGAATCATAGAATAGCAGAGTTGGAAGGGGCCTACAAGGCCATCGAGTCCAACCCCCTGCTCAGTGCAGGAATCCACACTAAAGCAACCCTGACAGAGGGTTGTCCAGCTGCCTCTTGAAGGCCTCTAGTGTGGGAGAGGCCACCACCTCCCCAGGTAACTGATTCCATTGTCGTACTGCTCTATCAGTCAGGAAGTTTTTCCTGATGTCCAGCTGGAATCTGGCTTCCTTTAACTTGAGCCCGTTATTCCGTGTCCTGCACTCTGGGAGGATCGAGAAGAGATCCTGGCCCTCCTCTGTGTGACAATCTTTCAAGTATTTGAAGAGTGCTCTCATGTCTCCCCTCAATCTTCTCTTCTCCAGGCTAACCATGCCCCGTTCTTTCAGTCTCTCTTCATAGGGCTTTGTTTCCAGACCCCTGATCATCCTGGTTGCCCTCCTCTGAACACGCTCCAGCTTGTCTGCATCCTTCTTGAATTGTGGAGCCCAGAACTGGACGCAATACTCCAGGTGAGGCCTAACCAGGGCCGAATAGAGAGGAACCAGGACCTCACGCGATTTGGAAGCTATACTTCTATTAACGCAGCCCAAAATAGCATTGGCCTTTCTTGCAGACAGAGACCTGAGTTCTGTTGGAGGAGCCCTTCTCTGCGTCCCACCAACATGAGACATACGCTATGGTGGGGCGTGGGAGAGGGCCTTCTCTGTTGTGGCACCCCGGCTGTGGAATGCCCTCCCCTTGGAGGCCTGACTGGTGCCAGCACTGGCTTCATTTTGGCACCAGGTTAAGATATGGCTTTTTAACAAAGCCTTTGATGGCTAAAGTCACCAAGCCTGTACAGAGTTTTCATTGGTTTGACTGCTTTTAAATTCTATACTGGTTAAATTCTATACCCTCTGCCCATGACTGTTGGAAATCCTGGCCAGCCCCTGTACGAATCCCTAGGCTTCATCAAGCATTGCACACGTGGTCTGAAGTTTCACTTTGCCCTGTGCGTAAAAAAAGGGTTGTTGTGCACGATACCAAAGCATGAAGGGTGTACGACCTGATGGAAGTCTTCCATTTTCTTAGAAAACGCTGCAGGCAATTGAAATGGCTTTCATATCCAAGGCCAGCCAAGCAGTGCAAGCTATCACATACGGTGATTTGGCGTGGCCTTGTTTTTACAGGGGCCACCACCAAAGCAGCCCTGTGAAATCTGACAGAGGGCAGGGCACTGCTGGGGAATTAGGGCAGCAAAGGGGGTTATTATATGATCCCAGATTGGTGATTGGAAACCTGGAGCTACAATTCTGGCTCTGTGCACCCTGGCTTTCCACTGCTTCTCTCCCTATAGGGTGCACTTAGACACACACACACCCAGCCACACGCACTCACACACGTTCCCTGCAAAAAACAGCACACCCAGGTCACGCATTATTGATTGCTGAGGTGCTGGAATTATCCACCTGCGCACCCTGCCATCAAACTGTGATACCACAGGAACCAAAACAACATCCCGAAAAAAAGAGGGGGTGCTTCTCCCTGTCTGCTTTCAGGTTGCACAGCCTAACACCCCCACCCCTAAAAAACCCTTTGCAGTTCAACTGCAATTCCCATCATTCCCATGCTGATTGGGAATGATAGGGGTTGCAATCCAACCCATTCTGGAGGGCACCAGGTTGGGAAAGGCTGGTTTAGCATCTATAAAGCATCTTGGAATGTGCAAAGGGGGGCAAAGACACAACCGCCAGTTAACAGATAGGTAGAGGCGTGACTTGAACCCAAGCCTTCCCACCGCCATTCAGTGTGGGAAAGAAAGGAAGGCACCAAACGCCGAAAGGAAAGAGGAAGAAACTTCCAAAAGGTTGCACGATGTAATTGACTGTTTGACAGGTTTCAAGTAGTATAATTATTCCTTGCAGTGACTGGTTCAGGTGATGTGGAAAATTTGTTTTGAGGGAAAAAACATACTGAATCAGAGCCACCCCTGACGAAGAGCGAACAGGGAAACCACTTCTCTGCTGGGCACCTTCGGGTCTCCTCTGCTTTTCCGCCTTCTGAATTCAAGACAAGCTTTCTCTAGACCAGCCTTCCTCAACCTGGGGCGCTCCAGATGTGTTGGACTACATCTCCCAGAATGCCCCAGCCAGCTGGCTGGGGCATTCTGGGAGTTGTAGTCCAACACATCTGGAGCACCCCAGGTTGAGGAAGGCTGGTCTAGACGAAACCACACGTCAGTCTCGATAAGACTCCAAGGTGACAAAACGCAGTCCTTGTCGCCAAGATGGGGGGTGGGAGGGATGGGGGAGGCCCCGCTTCTTGCCAGCTGCACCTCCGACTCGGGATTGTGCCGCCCACGTGCCAGGGACGATGCATGCAGCTTTCTCACTAAGGGAATGGGTGCATTCCAGCCCCCGTCAGAAGGCAGAAGCGGGCCGTCCTCTTCAAGCATCTGGACCAGACCCCTCCCCAAATTTGCTTCCTACCTGGCTGTCTCCTGGCCTGGCTGGAGAGATGACGGCCTGACAACCCTTGCGGTCCCGGCAGAAGGCATTTCTCTTCCAACCACTTCCTGTCAGGGGCACGGGAGCACGTTCCCAGTGGTTCAGATATAGCAAGCTCCTGAAATTCCCTTATTCTGAGCAATGCAGGAGCCTCAAATTCCTCCTTTGCATCTGAGCAGCCTCACCTCGCCTGCAATCTTACTGGGTTTCCGCCCTCCCTCTCCAGTTTTTTTGGGCAGCACTCATCTCAGACTGGATGGTGCAGATTTTGAGAGAAAAATTGGCCACTGCAGAGGGTCTGCTCTGGAACTGGGGTGCACAACATCTGGTGCACAGCCGGGCCCCACGGCCCTTCCCCTGCTAACGAAGTCCTCTTGGGCAGAAACCCCGGGAGGCCGCTCTGCACCGAGGAGGCGGATCCACGGGACGTCTGCATTCCTCCTCCACCCTTGGCAAAGGCCCAGTCACGATGCAGAGGCAGCTCTGTTTAGCACCCACGAGAAGAGGATGTGATGAGGACCTGCTTATAGAGACGCTTGAGCTATTTCAAGCCCAACAGTCATCAGCAAACATAACAAAACTGAAAGGGGAATGAAAGGAGATGGCAGGATTTTGTACCAATTGGACGCGTGTGACAAAATCTTCCTGCAAAATCTTCCCGTTTGGGGCCAGTTTGCACAACCAGGGCAGGAAGTCACAGCTGGGAGATGGATGCGTGAATTAGTACAGGGGTAAGGCAACCTGGCATCCTCCAGATGTTTGGGACTACAACTGCCATCAGTCCCAGCCAACATGGCTATTGACCAGGGATTCTGGGAACTGGAGTCCAAAACATCTGGAGGGCACCAAGTTGCCTACCCTGAATGAGAAAGAGAGAGAGAGAGAGAGAGAGAGAGAGAGAGAGAGAGAGAGAGAGAGAGAGAGAGAGAGAGAGAGTGTTTGCAAAACTGCTCAGTCCACCGTTTCCTCCCAGACAGGAAAGGCACCCTTTTACCCGGTTCTTGGCAGGATGGGGGAGGAGAGGAAGAGGGGGATTGTGAGGGACTCCTAAAACTCATAATTAATTCCTGGAACTAACTACCACAAGATGTGGTGATGGCCACTCGCTTAGAGATGCCTTTCAGAAGGGGTTGGACACACCCGTGGAGGAAGAGAGCCTGAACAGCGGCCGGCTACCAGCCAGGATGTCCACCTGCCACGTCCACGTTTGGAAGCAGCACGTGTCGCTGAACGATTGTGGAAAGGGGGCAAAATAGTTGCTTTCATGCCCTGCTTGTGGGCTTCCTGGAGCCCTCTTGCTGGCCACTGGTGGAGTCAAGGGTGTTGGACAAGATGGGCATTCACACCAGTGGTCCAGCAGGGTTAAGAACATCAGAAGTTCAGAAGAGCCCTGAGGCTGGACCAGGCCAAGGGCCTCTTGAGTCATAGTGGCCAACCACGGTCCCCAAGGGAAAGCCCAGAAGCAAGACTGGAGAGCAACACCAGCAACCGTACCACTCGTCCTCCCCAGCAACTGGCAACTGGGTTCTTCTCATGAAACGTGTTGGGAAAACTGGCAACAACGAGAAAGCGTTTTGGTTGAGGGCCCTTAGAACAGCTTTCCCCAACCTGGTGCCCTTCAGATACATTGGACTGCAACTCCCATTTTGCCCAGCCAGGATGGCCAAAGTTTTTTTAATCAACGTTATATAGCAAAGTTTTAGCAATTGTTATACATTAATGTATGCTCCAATGTATTTAAATTCTTTTGTAAAGTGCTTATAGATTTTTTTTAATGGGGTACAAGATATTTAAATCTCGATGATGCTGATGCTGATAATAATAAAAAAAAACATAGGAGCAAAAGATATATATATCAGCACCAAACTCCCTGAAGCTAATTTTCAAAATGTAACAGCAGAGTAAAATGTCCTTTCACGACCAGGACAACACACAATTTGACCATGATTTTCCTAACCACTTCCATTCATCGTTCTTTTCCGCTCTGTTTGCATTAGCGGCCCAACAAAACCTGGCATTTGGCATGGAAGCCAGCAAGTTTTCGTCTTTCTCTTTAGGTGCAATAAGGCGAATCAGAACTTCTCCCAGACTCCCGTTTGACACAACCTTCTTTTGTTTTCAGGCCTGGGCTGACCCGGTTTCCGCTTGGAGGGAGGCTGAAATGGGAAAGCCAAGTAACAACGGATTCCAACCTCGCCCCCCCCCCCCCGCCCCCATCCCAAATTTAAAACGACGAAAAGCTCTTAGTTGAAACCTAATTGCCAACACATATGGAATATACCCGACAGGGCTTACTAACCCCAAATTAGACCTTGATACTTTGTAAAGAGCACCACACAATTTGGCATTTTCAACATGTCCCTGGCAGAAATCGCTCTCATTCTGTCTCTCGCGCACACACATGGACACAGATGGAGTCTCTTTCTACCGCATCGGAATGCCTAAGCAGGAACTACTTTAGTGTAACTGGAGAAACAGAGTTCTAAGGGTTTTTCAGGCACCTTAGAACGGGCACAGAGACCTTCCGGAGCACCGGGCACCGAGAGATCCCACCACCTCCGCCCCGTTACCTGGGTTCCGGTGGCGTCCTGGGGCCATTTCCCAGCCCTCCCCATGGCGGGAGGAGGGCGGGCCCCCTGCCCTATCACCTGCTCCTCCTTCACAGTCTCCTTCTGCGCCCCTCCTGTGGCCTCTCCGGGGTGGGGCTTCTGCGTCCGGGAGCCTGGGGTCCCGGGAGGGGGGCCTCGGGTACTGCCGATCCTCACGGGGCGGGAGTTTGTGACAGTCTGGGTTTGGTGAACAGCTGCTGCCGTGGCGTCGGTCGGAGCGCCATCCCGGCGCATCACCGTTCGAGATCGGTGACCGGGGGGACTTTTCTGAGCCGGGCGAATGCCTCCCCTGACACTTCCGATGTCGCCTGCTGCCGTGAGCTGCGCTGGCCCCTTCATCTTCCCAGTCCACAAGAAGAGGGGGCGGCCTTGGGGGCCTCTCCCGGCTTCGCGGCCTCCTTTCTCGTCGCTCCCTGCTGCCTCCGCCATCCAGCTTAGGCGAGGGCGGCCCCCGCGTTCTCTCCCGGCTGGCCGGCCGTCTCCCCCTGCCTTCGCTGGTTCTGCCGCCGCCGCCTCTGTCGACGCGCTCGTCCTCCACATCCGAAGGCGGCTTCCGAGGCTTGTCCTGGCTGCCCGGGTTCCTGTCCCGCCTCGCTCTGTCGTGTCTCCGGCCATCTCTGGCCTTCCTCACTTCAGAGGAGCTCCCCAGAACCTCCAAGTCCAGCCCCTCAGACAGCAGAGGCGGCCCCCTCCGGTGTTCCCTGGGCTGCTGGGTTTGCCTATCGCCACTCCGGGGACGGCGAGGCCTGGCTGGCTCAGGCGCCGGCTCCCTGGGGCTACCGCACGAGTGGTCTGAGCAATGGGGGGAGGACAGAAACAATGAAGGTGGGTTAGTGACACAGGTTAATGGCAGACACATGCTTACATAACCGGGTGCAATGGGAAGCGGAGGAAAGGCCAGGAGGCAGCTTGCAGGCAGGCAGGGAAGACATGCACAGAAAGTCAGAGGAGCAAAGATGAAGACAGGAATGGAAACCCACAAGAGAGCATCTGAGGGTTAGGCGCTTACAACCCAAAGCCATGCAGGGTCTTGAGGATAGGCAGCTAGAACCTGGGTCCACCAAGCCCCACGCCACCGCCTCTGACTGGCAGCGGCATCCCAGGATCGAAGGCAGGCAGGGGACTTTCTCATCCTCTGTCCTCAACCCCCGTGCCTTTTATCTGGGGATGGCAGGGATCAAAACTGGGACCTTCCGCATGCAAAGCAGATGGCTCCATTACTGTTTGCCCAGCTATGTAATGTTGACATAGCTTGAAAGGTTGTCACACAGAGGAGGGCCGGAATCTTTTCTCAAGCATCCCAGAGTGCAGGACACGGAATAACGGGCTCAAGTTACAGGAAGCCAGATTCCAGCTGGACATCAGGAAAAACTTCCTGACAGTTAGAGCAGGACGACCATGGAATCAGTGACCTAGGGAGGTGGTGGGCTCTCCCACCCTAGAGGCCTTCAAGAGGCAGCTTGAGCAACCCTCTGTCAGGGATGCTTTAGGGTGGATTCCTGCATTGAGCAGGGGGTTGGACTCGATGGCCTTGTAGGCCCCTTCCAACTCTGCTATTCTATGATTCTATGACATTAAGTGGCAGCAGTTCTCCTGGTTTTCATGCAGGAGTTTTGGGTTGTAAGCCATTTTCTGTAAGCAGCAGAGCACCTCTCCAAATCCTAGGGCACATGTGCAATGTCACAATCAAGCAGCTAGAAGGGGACATTGATTCACCAAGCCATGCTGAAGCCGCGGTAGGAAAGACCCATCTTTTGTGGGGAGGTGGAGGGAAACCGAAGTGAAACACAAGGCCCTTCGTGCAATGTGAATGGATGAGTCAGGTGCCCCTGTCCTCACTCCCCCTGCCATGACACACCAGAGGTAATTTAGCTCTAGCGGTTGATTTTCCTGTAATGTCAAGTTCAGTTCCTAGAATCAATGAGACCTCGGCCACATCAGGGAAAGACAACTGCAGGTCCAGGCCACCAGCTGGACATCAGGAAAAACTTCCTAACCGTTGTTAGAGCAGTACGACAATGGAATCAGTTGCCTGGTGAGGTTGTGGGCTCTCTCACACTCGAGGCCTTCAAGAGGCAGCTGGACAACCATCTGGCAGGGATGCTTTAGGGTGGATTCCTGCATTGAGCAGGGGGTTGGATTCAATGGCCTTGTAGGCCCCTTCCAACTCTGCTATTATATGATTCTATGATCTATGATTCTATAGTCGTTGGCTGTTGGTGCAATCCACTAAAAATGACTGGGGAAGTCAGCCCATAGCTGTGGAGCATATGCCCTGCAGAAGGTCAAGTCTCTAGCAACCCCAGTTACAGGGACCTTGAGTAGCAGGCCAGGCCAGTTCTGAGGTCTCAGCTGATGCAAGACAGAGGGGATAATATTGGGCTCAGTAGGCTAATATTTGGTTCAAGCTGAGTTGGTAGTTGAAGCACCCAAACTGGTTCACGTGAAAGGCTCACGAGCAAAGTTTGCATTTCATTTTGACAAGGCCCGTTCAGGAGAAGGCTCGCTAGATTGTGGCTACTCGTTAATGAGAGGCACAGCTCTTGAGAAAAAACGGAAGCAGGGTGCCCACCCTCTGTCCTCCATTTGCCTGGGGAAACCTACGACAAGCCAAAGCATCTAAAAGCAGACTGAGACCTCAGCAAATACCTGCTACTTCCCCAACACACAGAAGCTGGAAAGAACGCACGTGTGTGCAAACGTGCACATGTGGGGACAAGTGCATGCCAGAGAAACCACCACCAGAGCAAGATTCCAGATTTTGCAGTCATTGAAATTCTCAAGCTCGTCTGATCTCAAAAGCGTCTCAGAGAAGAAGTTCAGCTTCCTGCAGCTTCCAATCTGCAGTGACAACCGTGCCAAGAGGTGACATTTGGCGGTGATCGGAAAGGCGGTTCAGCAAGCGTGAGACGTCCTGCGTCTGTTGGGCTCCTATTCCCATTCCGTGCATCCCTTCTCCTCGAACAGGAATTCATTTCGGGTCACACCACCACCAGCAGTGGCAAGCGGAGAACCCCCCACCACAGCCAGCAGGATGTGGAATCGGCATCAGGGAACAGTTCCCGCTACAACTTCACCCACCACAGCTGCCGCGCCGTGAGATCATGAACAAGACCCACATTCCACCTGCAGAGAAGCACCAGCCTCCACTTGCAATCCGATATGTGTCCTTACCAGCACCTTTCTACTAGAGAAAACTCAGTTTGGAGCAAGGAAAAGGAACGGTCCCATGCCCATTCCAAGTGAGGGCTACAACCCCATGTCCCACCTGGGTCCCATCTGTCAGAGATGTTCCTCCCAGTCCCTCCCAGTAAACTGCTTCTTAAATCCCCCCAAGTTTAGCAAGGAATCCAGAGCTGGTGAAAGCAAAACCAACGCAAAAACTCCGGTGCCCGATTCCCACTGTGCA
This sequence comes from Elgaria multicarinata webbii, assembly GCF_023053635.1. Classification (NCBI taxonomy): domain Eukaryota; kingdom Metazoa; phylum Chordata; class Lepidosauria; order Squamata; family Anguidae; genus Elgaria; species Elgaria multicarinata. The sequence continues at coordinate 1,909,554 of NC_086178.1, forward strand.
CGTACGGCCTCCTAGACTGCAGCCCAGGGCTGGGGGGTCTAGGCCACAACGCAGAACTTCTGGGGGTGGGTAGGACAGCAGGGCCGACGCGGCACCAACGTTCCCGCGGCTTCTGCTGCTCCCCACTCTGCTGCTTCGACTTACCTCTGCTTTCTAGCTGGTAACCCTCCTCGTAAGGGCCGTGCCGCACGGCCTCCGGCTGGGGCTTCTTCCGCCTCTTTTCCTCTTGAAGTTCCTTCTGTTGTAGAATCCGAGCAATGTCCTAAAGGAAAGGCGGGAATCAAACAGGAAGGAGTTTCCCCGAGAGCATCTCAAGTCCACTTCCATTCTCATTTACGGTTTCCCAGACTCCCGGATGCTCCACCGTCCAGACGGAAGGGTTCCAGCCTCGGGGCTGTGCACACTTGCTTCCCTTCCTCCCCGACTGCAACCCTGGAAATGTTCTCTCTTGTCCGTGGGGACATGTCACGTTCCCAACAATACGTTTTTCAATTTGCACATTTCCAAGTCAAAATCAAATTTCGGAGATTGATTCTCTCTCTCTCTCTCTCTCTCTCTCTCTCTCTCTCTCTCTCTCTCTCTCTCTTTTAAAACAACTTGGCACGAGATCAACCACCTCCCTCCCTGCCCGCAGCACTGAGGTTTACCTCATCGTCCTCTTCCTGCCGCCGCCGCTGTTCTGCTTCAATGACCAGCTTGACTTGAATTTCCTGAGCGATCTCACAGTCCTGCTGCTCTCTGAAAGACATGGAGGGGAAGCGGAGAGGAAGACGTTACTGGGGGACAAATGGGGCAGGGGGAGAGAGAGAGGCAGGAAAGAAACGCTGCCCGGGGCTCTGATTTCTGGCTACACACTGGCTGGGTTCGGATGACACGTTCACCCCCAATCCTGCCTCAGATCCTGCCTGACCACTCCGTGCAAAGGCCGAGCACTGAACAACGCACACACTCCAGGGTCTCCAGAAAGTGCGCAATTCCCCAGGCACGTTGTGCTGGGGGAATTGTGCACTTTCCGGAGGTCCCCAAAAGCGTGATTTGTCTTTCTGCTGCGCCAATCGTGGCCTGAGGCCATAGCTAGATTGGGCAATATCCCGGGGATTGCCCCGGGATTGCCCCTGTGCGTCCACATGACTCACAGGGGATCCTAGAAGCAGGGAGAGATGATCCCTCCTTTGGCCCAGGATATCGCCCTACCCTTTTAGCCTGCTTTTTCTGCGGCCTCAGGATGATCCACAGAACGTGTGGGCAGGTGTCATGGTTTCTTCCAGCTCCTCGCTGTTACTCACGAGGAGCCGGGTACTGCGCCCATCGGGAGTGGGGTGGAGGGAGCGGGAAAAATTGTTTTAAATAAAAAAAACTTACAATCTGTGCACGAGCACTCCTGCGCTCTTTTCCTTTAAGGAAACAAAAAACAAAATGGCGGGCGTGACGTCCTGTTCTTCTGTGGTCATCACGCGCCACGTGTGAACGGAGGGGGAGATCTCGCAATAACAATATCCTGAGATCCTCACCCCTCCGTCATGCTAGACCCGTAGGTCTAGCTGACGCCTTAAAGGCCCTCTTGGATCAAGGCTTGGGAAATCGCGTATTTTCCCAAGGCCCCGATCCGCAGGTAGCGGGGGGAGAGAAACACAATTTCCTCAAGGCTGGGGAAATTCGTCCACTCCATTGGAGGGAGAAAATACGCCATTTCACCCAGCCTTGGGGAAAGTACATATTCTCCCTTGCTGCACTAACACAGCGGCTGCCATGACAGCACTGGGGAAAAGCCCTGATGCTTGTGTGCTATCTCCAGTATCAGAGGCAGTAAGCCTGTGTGCACCAGTTGCTGGGGAACATGGGCGGGAGGGTGCTGTTGCACCATGTCCTGCCTTGTTGGTCCCTGGCTGACAGCTGGTTGGACTAAATGGTGCTGGACTAAATGGACCCTTGGTCTGATCCAGCATCAGGGCACTTCTTACATTCTTATGCTATGCAGCAGTTAAGATAAGAAAGTCCTAACCACTCGCTATTTTTTTCAGTTCATCCCTCCAGGAGTTTAGCCTGGAGAAGAGAAGATTGAGGGGAGACGTGAGAACACTCTTCAAATACTTCAAAGGTCGCCACACAGAGGAGGGCCAGGATCTCTTCTCGATCCTCCCAGAGTGCAGGACACGGAATAATGGACTCAAGTTACAGGAAGCCAGACTCCAGCTGGACATCAGGAAAAACTTCCTGACAGTTAGAGCAGTACGACAATGGAATCAGTTACCTAGGGAGGTTGTGGGCTCTCCCACACTAGAGGCCTTCAAGAGGCAGCTGGACAGCCATCTGTCAGGGCTGCTTTAGGGGGGATTCCTGCATTGAGCAGGGGGTTGGACTCGATGGCCTTGTAAGCCCCTTCCAACTCTGCTATTCTATGATTCTATGATTCTGAACCGAATGGGAAAAATGCATGACTAAAGCATCTCGGGCGTTTAGGACCCCACAGAGAGTAACATCAACATCATTACCAACACTAGATAACATCTCTGCATAGTTATAATGTGCTGTATAAACCGGAATACTGTTTCATATTACATCACACTGGATTCAATTCCAAATGGATTCTGGATTTTCTTATAAAGCTATTAAACTAAACCGAGGTCTAAACATCCGATCATTATATTGCATTTTGTATTTGGGATTTTAGATTGTTGGATGTTTTATTATGTACTTAATGGTTTAAATTTTTGTGAACCGCCCAGAGAGCTTCGGCTATTGGGCGATATAAAAATGCAATAAATAAATAAATAAATAACACAAACAACATTTCTCCAAGGGATCCAAAAGCAGGTTCTTAGACACTGTCCCGGTTCATGGATCCGGCTCTTGAAATATTAGCTTGGTTCAAAGGGTTCTCCATTTGTTGCCAAGTGTTCCATGTGGACTTGCTCCTCTGCCACATGGGGCTTCCTTCCATCCACAGCCACCTCCCCATCCGTAGGTCTGACTGCCTTTCTTCCACCCCCTCCCTTCTCCACCAACTGGGACTTCCACGGGTGCAGATCATCTCACGTCTTGCAATCTCAGTGCTGCGTGAGAGCCTCAAAGTGATACAACGGATGGTCTCTTGTACTTTCGGGATACTATTCTGGACAACAGTGAGTCAGAAGAGGACTGCAGAAGAGGCGAAATGGCCTTTGTGACTCGGTCTTTCCCAACCTGGGCCCCCTCCAGATCCATTGGACTAGAACTCGCCGTCCTCAATTCTGCACCACGCCGTCTCCTCCTCCTCCTCCTCCTCCTCCTCCCACGCCCCCACCCATGACGGACAGCGCAGAGGCACTCACAGGTCCTTGTGGTGCTCCTGGATGCGGGCTCGCGCCTTGCGGTCCTCCTCCTCCTGTAACTGCTTGGCCATCTGCAAGTCATACTGCACCAGACGGTTGCGCTGGACGTTTGTCGCCAAGTGGTGCTCAACTGCAAGGATGCACAAAGTCATGCAACTGGGCTGAGGTCAGGGAGGCCCACAGCTCTCTCTGGGCTACCAATGGCTGCTAGTCCTGGTGGCTACCTCCAGGAGCAGAGGCAGTATGCCTCTGTACACCATCTGCTAAGGACAGGAGGAAGGAGGGTGTCGCTACACCCATGTCCTACTTGTGATTAGAGATGTGAAGGCCCGGAAAACCCCCGGAAAAAAGAGGTGTTTCCCGTTTTTTCCCAAAGCCTTTTTTGTCTTTTCCCCGAAAAATTGGAAAAATTGAAAAAAATGAAGGAAAAACAGATTACGGGATGTTTTATTTTAGCATGATGAATAAAATGTTTAAGACAAAGTGTTCAGATATTTACTTCTCCAAATGATTTCTAAAAACGGTACAGTATCAGATTATTACAATGTCTGTGCACCGAGGACAAGCAAGTCCTGGGTTGCAAACTGAGACTACAACTCTCAAATGCAAGAGCAGGATGCACTTCTGCCTCTAGGGGGCAGCACTGCCACGGAAGCAGAGACTGAAACTAATACTGATAGCTATAGGCCAGAAAATGAGCCTGATTAAATTTCATGCATATTCATTGAATCTTGGTGTGTCCCCCCCATTTTCTCAGTTCTTTTTATGGGAATGGGGGCTTTATGTCTGGACACTGGAGGACTAGCGGAGACATAAATAATTTTCTTTGTTACTAATGTTGGTGGTTTCTTCAGTTGTTGTTTTTTAAAATTGTTTTTTGCCTGCTCCTCATAAACTGGCAGAACCAAAGAGGTTCCTAACAGTTCAGGAGCTTGTAGCTCCATTTGTTAAGCCAAAAAAGTAAATTAAATTTGTAATAATTGTTTGAATACACTAGTTTTAATATACCAAATGTAATAATTTTATGCCAAACCAACTTGGACATAATTACATTTTATGTTCCTGAAGTAATAAAGTGACTTTAGGGTGGATTCCTGCATTGAGCAGGGGGTTGGACTCGATGGCCTTGTAGGCCCCTTCCAACTCTGCTATTCTATGATTCTATGACTTTCAATCTGTAAAAAGTGCTAATATTGCATTATTTCATTTTTTCCGAAAATTTCAGTTTTTTCCTGAAAAAAATGAAAAAACACCTGGTTTTTTTCCATGGCTTCAAAATTTCCGGAAATTTTACATCTTTACTTGTGATTCTAAAAACTAGCCATTGGCTCCTTCTTTTTCAAGCTCAATGTATGGTGCCGAGTTTTTTATTCTGCTGAGCTTCCGATGTGGCTTTACGCGTTTTCTCTCTCTGCTCTGAAGCTTGCTTTAACCTGCTCTGATGATGATATGGTATTTATTAATTTCCAGATAGCTTTCATTTTTGCATTAATTGTTTTAATGTTTTAGTAACTTTGCAAGCCAGTTTAAAGTCATTTGTAAAGATGACGTGGGATAGAAATGTCTAATAAATAACATGATTGCAATAGGCTGAAATGTTGGTCGGGGTGTGCGCATCAGCAAAACCTGGAGCTCGCTGAAGTTTTCCAAATTGCATTTCATAGCTCATTCTGACTCAAGTCCATTTCACACTGCGAGCTTTGCTTTTGTCCTTTTCGCGTCAAAATCTGTGTGTGTATTTTGCGCCCATTTTTCCAAGTGCACAGATCAATTGTGAGCATCGTTGAAATGTGAGAATTCTTCTCCCATTGATTAAAGCATGCTTGTACGTGTTTTTCAAAAGTACGCATTTTTTTCCAAGGGCTTTTTTCAAACCTGTACACGCTGTCTGATGAATCACAGTGGAAATGTACAGTGATCAAAAACAAACTGAAATGAATTTCTCAGACATCCCTAGTTAGAAGCCACACAGATGGCGGGGTATAATTTCTAGTAGAGCTTCGGCTATCGGGCGGTATAAAAATGCAATAAATAAATAAATAAATAGTAGATGGGGTCCACAGGCGGTCAGTAGCCTGCATAGCTCCTGCACAGTAGCCAAACCAGAATTAAGCCAAGTCATAAAAGTGGCAGAACTATGCAAAATAAAGGAAATTCTGCAAACATGCATCACATACACAGGTGGCAGAAGAATCCACCTTTGTTTGTCTGACGAGACTTACTTTCCTGTTCTTGCAGGCTGTGAGCCAAGGTGTGATCCTCCAAAACTGCAAAATCTCGGCACACTGTGAGGAAAAAGCAGACAGAGAGGGTGACATAAGCAGAAGGGAATTGCAAACCACCTGACAGAAACTTGTCTTTATTATTCCACACGCCACAACTTCTCCGCGCGCCACAAGGCAGCAGAAACCACAGAAATATGGAACCTGCCGCATTTTCTTACAATACATAAATCTCTGCCGCCCATAGACATTGCAAGGAAGTCCTAAAGCAGAACCTACAGATCAATTTCAAGGAATGGAAGGCGAACGAAGGAATTGCGTTACTATATAAACTGATGGTGCAAATAAGTACTCATTTCCTGCATGTGTACTGTTTGAATAATATTCAGCTCTTTAAAAAGAAAACAGGAGCAAGAGAGAGTAAAACCACCAGTATTTGGGCACTGAAGTAAAACAAAGTCTATCAAAGTAGAAATAGAAAGCTGTAGACCTTCCCCCTGCTGCTGCCCGGCTGTTCATAATGAAATTCTGAATATTTTGCACATCTGTTCTAATTTTGCCTGACTTATTCTGCACCAAATATTTGAGGACTGACATAGGCTTCCTGACTGTTAGAGCAGTACGACAATGGAACCAGTGACCTAGGGAGGTTGTGGGCTCTCCCACACTAGAGGCCTTCAAGAGGCAGCTGGACAGCCGTCTGTCAGGGATGCTTTAGGGTGGATTCCTGCATTGAGTAGGGGGTTGGACTGGATGGCCTTGTAGGCCCCTTCCAACTCTGCTATTCTATGATTCTATGCGTGGGGGTTGGTAGTGGGGCATGTAGAGGTTTTCTCTCCCAAAGAATGGTGTAGCCATAAGAAAAGTGCATAGGAAGTGACTGGGATGATGATGATCAAGAAGAAGAAGAAGAGAAGAAGAAGCACTTTGTAGAGCCAGTGGCCACCCCTCCCCTATTATTATTATTATTATTATTATTATTATTATTATTATTATTATTATTATATATCACGCCTTTTCCCCAGTACTGGGACTCAAGGCAGTTTACAAGATTAAAACATGTACAATTAAAACATATAAATGTAAATTACAAAAGTTAAAATAGAATTAACCTACGGTAAAATTCAAAATATGTTAAAAAAAATTAAAAACTGTAACAGGTTAAAAAGGGGGGGGGGAATCCAATACACTAACAGAGGTCCAGTATAGTTCCAAAAGCGTGCTGAAACAAAAACCCTGCCTCCAAAAGTGTAGCACAGAGGGAGCCAGCCTGGCCTCCCTGGGAAGGGAGTTCCAGAGCCTTGGGGCAGCCGCCGAGAAGGCCCTGTCCTGCGAACCAGTCAGGCGTGCCTGGAATGTTAGTGGGACTGAGAGAAAGGCCTCCCCAGAAGATCTCTGAGCATGGGCAGGCTCTTATGGGAGGAAACGGTCTTTCAAATAACCTGGACCTGAGCTGTAAAGGGCTTTATAGGTCACAATAAACAGCGTTTGTGCCCAGAAACAGACCGGAAGCCAGTGAAGCTGTTTTAACAGGTGAGTTGTGCTGGGCCAAAGCGAGCAGCCCAAGCAGCGGGTGGAGAGATTGCCAAGGCAGCTCGCGTGGCTTCCCTACAAAGCATAATGGGCCGCTGAGGGCAAAAGACCTCAAGAAAAGACCTCTCTTTGCTCAAGTAAAGCACGGAGCCAAATTCTTGCTGCCCAAAGAGTTCCTTTGGCCGTGCAGCTTTGCTATGGACCATCCACTTGTTTTGGTCTGTACTGGATTAAGTCATGCTGAGGTTCTAAATCAAAATCAAGATTCAGAGGCCTCATGCCACAAAAAGAAAAAGAGCATTACCTTATAATAGGAAGGGTACTTAATGAAAGGGTACCACTCACTGTTAGGGGATGCTTGCAGTTAAACAGTGTTAAGAGCGCCCTCTCTGAAGATGTGTACAAAAGAACTAATGAAGTTAATTTAAACTTCTTTTAAACAGGCTCTTGCCTGTGCTTATTACCTCCAATACTAAATGCTGCGTTGCCACGCTTTCTTCATATAAGGCAGTTCTGCTGTAAGTCACAGCAGACTTTACAACATATTTAAGCCAGAGCGATTTCAATTCTAATTCATTTTAGTCAACATATTTCACATTTTTCTCCAACATATTTAGAGGCCCCTCATAATACGAGGCCCTAAGTCCTGGCTTACTTGGCCTGTTCCTAAATCCAGCACTGAGGTGCTTTCGTTGTGCTTCTAGAAGATGCCCAGAGTTCGGCGTTGGAGAGTCTCCAGAGGAAGGGGATGCCAGACACTGGGGCATATATATATGCAACTGAATTACCAGACACGGGTGATTCTAATGCAGCCCTTTAAAATGTGCTAGCACAGCTGAGCAAAGACTTGGCCAAATGCAACCAATTCGTACTCCTCGTTTACAGACGAGGAACGCTGAAGGATAAACCAAGAGCACAAAGGCAGGCCGTGCCAGGGATCAGTTGCCCTTGCAATCTGACTTCTCTCATGGAAGTACTGGGAGTCAGGATCCCTCAGGGATCTGCTGCAAACCACTCAAGGGATCTACCAGTAGATCCTCGCTGACCTTCTGCCTGTCTCTGCTGTGCAGGATGTCAAAAGAAGCAAACGGCAGGAATTCTGCCTCCCACGCTTACGTGAGTCTGGAGAAGGGGGGTGGGGGGCTGTGGGTGGAGGAAGTGTCTGGCTGCTGTCTAAAAATGATGGTTTAATCCCCCCCCTTTTCCTTTTCCTTGTGTATCGGTTCTTCTAAGATTGTCAGCCTGCCGGCAGGGGCTGTCTGCTTCTACTGATTATATATAAGCCTCTCTGGGAGCCTCCTTGGCTGAGGACTGGGATAAAAAAACTTTTAATAAATAAAGAGGCTCTTCAAATAGCAACTTAAGCATCTGTGGCCACGAAGGGCGCTTGCTGCTCTCTGAAGAGGGGCCTGTGGCATGCAGCCCCCCTGCCGGTCTGTCTCTCCCCCCACCCCCCAACCACGAAATCCCTCCCCTCTCTAGCCTTCTGCTCCAAACAAAGCCGCGATGCGTACAATGCACCTTCCACAGGGGATTTCTCCTTGCTGCCGTTCCCAAAAGTTTTTTTTTAAAGAACAACCAAACAAAATCCGGAGATTCAAGGAAAGAACAGCTTGAACAAAATGCCACACCAGAGATGGCCCGCAAGAGGAAGCCGCCCACTTTTTCAGGCAGCAGCAAGAGGGGCTTCCGCAGCGGCTAGCTTGCTACAGATGCGCGCGCTTTAAGGCTGGGATCGCAGGGGGGCTGCAGCTGTCACCTAAGAATTACGGCGCTGAGATGCGAGAGTTTGGAGTTTTTCAGCAGTGGCGGCGGCATCTGAAGTAGTGTCGTGTCTGGGGGCGGGGAAAGCATCCTCCTGACCCAATTCCCCAGTCAATGCCATGGGTTGGGGGTGGAAGAAGAACCCCATTCTTTCCTTTCCATAAATCTCTCACAGGATTGCATTACCTAGGAGGGCCGCTTATCTCTGGGAGGAACAACCAAACCATCTTTCCTAAAACACAATCAAGGGAGGTCGGGAGTCCTTTTCAGAACTGAAATGCCTTGCTGCCATCTGGAAAACAGACATCCCTTCCTTCACTAAAGAGAAAGTGTGTGTGTGTGTTGACAAATACACACATGCACAACACACACACAGCTGAACTCCAAAGTCAAATGAATCAATTTCACAAAAGCCCACAGGGTTCGTCTGGTTGAAGAACAAGGCTGTGAACGCTGTCAAAACCCTGCCAGTCCAACATGTGTCTGACAGAGAGCCGCTCTCCCGAAGCTCAGCAAATTATGAACAATCCGGACAGACGTATTGATTTATAAAGAAAATTCACTAAACCATACACAAACAAAATTATTATTAACTGCACTGGCCCCAAAACCCTTACTCAGTTGATTTAATGAGCAGAGAGGAGTCGGCCAGTGTTTTGTCGGTGAATGCTTTATTTATTACAAAACTATTGTCCACTTTTATTAATTACTTTCCAGATGGGTAGGCCTGTTAGCCTGTTGAAAGACTCTTGTGGAAACTTAAAAGACTAACCGGTTTATTATAACAGAAGCTTTCATGGACACTGACCACTCCATCAAATTTTATTTATTAATAATTACGTATATGTTGTGCAATAACAAGTTCTCTATTCAGTAAGTTCAGGGTGGGGAAAAAATACACACAATTTATCCCAATCATAAAACATATGGCAGCAGAAATAAAATATACATTTCAGTGTCTCCTTGAGATACAGTGTATTCTGATGCATGTTTACTCAGGGGTAAGTCCCACTGTGTTCAACAGGTCTTATTCCAGGTAAGTGTGTACCTCACCCAACCTGGCGGCCTCCAAATGGCCATGATTTATTTTATTTATTTATGTTATCACATTTATATACCGCCCCCATAGCTAGAGCTCTCTGGGCGGTTTACAGAAATTCTAAAATGAGATAAAAACAAGTATACAAAATTTAAATCTCTAAAACACAGAACATACATACAAAGCATTAAAAACCGTTAAAACTAAACATGTGGGTGATTAAGATGTGCCGCCATATGCCTGGGCAAAGAGGAAAGTCTTAACCTGGCACCGGAAAGATAGCAGCTTTGGTGCCAGGCGAGCTTCGTCAGGGAGATCGTTCCATAGTCTGGGGGCCACCACTGAAAAGGCCCTGTCCCTCTCTCGGAGTAGGCACCCGGAGGAGGACCTTAGATGTTGAATGTAGTGACCGGGTATATTCATGTCGGGAGAGGCGTTCCAACAGGTATTGTGGTCCCAAGCCGTGTAAGGCTTTATAGGTCAAAACCAGCACCTTGAATTGGGCTCAGAAGCATACAGGCAGGCAGCGCAAGCGGACCAGAGCAGGTGTTCTATGGTCAAACCTGAGGGCACCAGGTTGGGGAAGGCTTTCCTAAGGCATCACATTCTACATTTCTCAGGGGATCTACCAAGGAAGATCTATGAACAACAGGTGAACAATCCTACCTCTGCTGGCAGCAGAACATCTTACCCCTAGTCCTCAACAAATGGCACTTGGGGGTATATATACGGGAGAAGTTGTAAGTACATTGTAAGAAGTTGTAGGGTAGATTCCTGCAATGAGCAGGGGGTTGGACTCGATGGCCTTGTAGCCCCCTTCCAACTCTACTATTCTATGATTCTACATGGCTTTAAAGGTAGGAATCAACACCACAAATTTAGCCCAAAAACGCTGAATGGAATCAATTATAGTATTAAAACACCATGTAAATAAAACATTTATAATTTGAAATTCTGATGCGCTAGGGGCAAGGTAACTGCATTATGGTGGCATCTAAGCAAGGGGCAGAAGCAGGGCTGTGTTCAGAAGCAAGGGCCACAACACCAGAGAACAGGACAACTGAATATGGAAGCCGAACATTAATGCTTGATGAGGAATGACAGGATGGCGTGTTTGGATGGAGAATTTACAGCCTTGATTATAGTTCCCTTCTGTCATGGTTAATGGCTGTGATGTATGGTGGTTGCTTTCCCTAATGAGATTCAGTTCACATTCCTGCCAAGCAGAGAAGCTGGCACTGAAAGTAGGAATCTCTCTCTCTCAATCTCTCTCTCTCTCTCTTTTTGCAACTCCTCATGAAGCAGCTCCCTCCTGCAAGCTAACTAGCAAGAGGCCTCTGAAATGTCACGGAGATGGGGACAGTTCGGAAGGGGGACAGAGCTTCAGCCCTCTGGCTCATTTTCACCCTCCCATCCTCCTCCTCTTGTGCTTCAGACCTTCTGCAGCCACGGACTCTTCTCCCTCACTGGTTTTGGTAAAAGACCGTTCAAGATGGCGCCAGGGTCTGGAGGGCTTTTTGCCTCTTCTAGGGGCAGTCCCATCTTTTTAAAGATGGCACTGTGTCTCAAGGCCCATAGCTCAGTGGTCAACCACATGGGTCACAAGTCTGTGGTCCCAAGTTCAATCACTGGCATCTTCAAGGGCTCACCTTCACCAAGCAGGATATTCCACTATGAAAGTGGTATGAAAGCAGTATATAAAAGGCAGGAGCCACACTATTGCTTTACAGCGGTATTGAAATGCACTGTTGGGGCCCATGACACATCTACCCCAAGCAGGATGTAGTGGTATGAAAGTGGTCTATAGTATGTGTCAATGGGCCCCAACAGTTGTCAGTGCACTTCAATACTGCTATAAAGCCATAGTGTGGCTCCGTGGCTCCTGCCTCTTATATATACCGCTTTCATATCATTTTCACAGTGGAATATCCTGCCTGGTGTAGATGAGCTTCAAGTGGGCAACTAGGATGATCAGGGGTCTGGAAACAAAGCCCTATGAAGAGAGACTGAAACAACCGGGCATGTTTAACCTGGAGAAGAGAAGATGGAGGGGAGACAGGACAGCACTCTTCAAATACTTGAAAGGTTGTCACACAGAGGAGGGCCAGGATCTCTTCTCGATCCTCCCAGAGTGCAGGACACGGAATAATGGGCTCAAGTTACAGGAAGCCAGATTCCGTCTGGACATCAGGAAAAGCTTCCTGACTGTTAGAGCAGTATGACAATGGAACCAATGACCTAGGGAGGGGGTGGGCTCTCCCACACTAGAGGCCTTCAAAAGGCAGCTGGACAACCACTTGTCAGGGATGCTTGAGGGTGGATTCCTGCCTTGAGCAGGGGGTTGGACTCGATGGCTTTGTAGGCCACTTCCAACTCTGCTATTCTATGATTCCCTGCAATGCTCAAAACTGTATGAGCATTGAACTGAAGACAGGATCATTCACAGACTGGTAGTTGAAATAGCAAATTAAGAATTCTACTTCCCTACACCCCCCACCCCCTTTGTCCCTTTTTAAACCACCGTTGCAACTTGCAAATTCGATTTTATCAGATGTGTGTTGTCTGAATTTCCAGATGCACATTTGGAAGCCTCCGGAACACTGGTCAGCTGAACGCCAGGCTGGAGCTGTGCGTTCCCGGCCACTTCCCCAGCCTTCATCTAGAGAAGCTAAGCTAGTGGAAAAGAGAGCCGTGGATCAGACACAACAAAAGGGATGGACAGGATCCAAGAAGAATGCGCCCCCCCTCCCACTCTCCGCACACCAGCTGCATGCAGGATGTGGTTACAAACTATGCTTGGGGTAAGAAGGCCTGAACAAGGTTAGGTCTATTTTAGTTGAAAGGCAGAGAAGACAGAAAGGGAAGAGGGAGGCACAGAAGAGGTTGATGAGATTCTGAACAGGGTGGAATCAAAAGACAAAAGAATCCATTCACACACAGAGACAGGCAATTTGGGCCTTCCAATGAAACACACCGGCAATAGGTTCAGATCAAAGCAAAGTGCTTCATTACATGCTACAGAGTCCTATCTTGGAGAAGATTGGAACATCTCCTCCCATATGTACCTGCCCGAACCTTAAGATCATCCACAGGGGTCCTTCTCCATAAGCCCCTGCCAAAGGAAGTGAGGCAGGTGGCTACCAGGAGGAGGGCCTTCTCTGCTGTGGCACCCCGGCTGTGGAATGAGCTCCCCAGAGAGGTCCGCCTGGTGCCTATACTGTACTCCTTTCATCGCCAGCTGAAGACCTTTTTATTCTCTCAGTAATTTTAACACTTAATTTTAACTTACATTTAAATTTTACTGTTCCAACTCTGTATTTTAATCTTATATCACTTTTGCTGCGTGTTTTTATCCTGGTTGTGCTTTTTATACTGTATTTTGTATTTGTGTTTTTAAACTGTTGGTTGTTTTATTATGGTTTTAATTTTTGTGAACCGCCCAGATAGCTTCAGCTATTGGGCGGTATAAAAATGTAATAAATAAATAAATAAATAAATAAATAAAATAAGAAAGGGTTGTAGCTCAGTGGGGTAAAAGCCCCTGCACTGTGAGCAGAAGGTTCCAGGTTCAACCCCCGCCAGCAACTCCAGGGATCCTGCCTGGATCCTGCCTGAGATCCAGTGTGGTGTAGTGGCTAAGGTGTTGGACTGGGAGTTGGGAGATCCGGGTTCTAGTCCCCACTCAGCCATGGACGCTCACTGGGTGACTTTGGGCCAGCCACAGACTCTCAGCCCAGCCTACCTCACAGGGTTGTTGCTGTGAGGATAAAAAGGAGAGGAGGAGGATTATGTACGCCGCCTTGGGTTCGTTAGAGGGGGGGAAAGGCAGGATATAAATGCAATGAATAAATAAACCCTTGGAGAGGCTTTGCTGTCAGTCAGAAGAGATGTTACAAAGCTAGATGGACCAGTAAAAAGCATTGAGTATCTTACACAACAGACAGCACTACCACAGGGTGCTATGATAGCCTTAGAGAGCTTTTTAGAAGGATTAAGCAAACGACGGAGTAGAAGTCTACTACTGGCAGTAGGCCAAGAGAGCTAAATCGATCCTGCAGCTACAGAGGCACAAGATCTCCAAGGACTGAGGACAAACAATGACGTCGTAGGTCCACGCAAGTAAATGACTGTCCATTGCTGGAGAACAAACGCTGGCCATGATGGACCTTTGATGAAATTTAGAAGGACGCGTTCTAGGTCAGTCTTCCCCAAGGTGCTGTCCAAATGTGCTGGGTTTCAACTCCCAGGATCCCCCTGGATTGGTGTGAGCTGCAATCCAAGAGGGCACCAGTTGGGGAAGGCTGTTCTACGTTGGTCTTATGAGAAGAAAAATGAGTGCACAGGAAATGCCACTAAATTTCAACACTAGTTCTGAAAACAGGGCAGGCTTTAGAAGCAGGCGCTGAAATTCCCGCCCAGCCCACGGAGCCCCATTGAGGAGCATTTTGAGTTAGGCCCCCTGGTCTGCCCATCCCAGGACTGTATAAGCAACGGGTCTCAAAGGTCACCAGCAGAGAAAGTCTTTCCCAGGCCAGGAAGAAACCGGGGTCTTCCGGCCCGCAACACATCTGCTCAGATGGCCCCTCCGACCGCCCTCAGCTTCGTCTCTGCCTTTGATGCTCCCATTTCTATTTGCTTTCAAATAGTTATGGATTAAGCAACCAGCTCTTATCTACGCAGCCTTGTCAAAACGCTGGCAACCCAACCAGTGGCCACGTATATCTACGGCTGTGAAACCCATAAAAATAGGGAAGAGAACCAATTTTTGTTTTGTTTTTCCCCAGGGATTTTTGGAAATATTGAGGGGAAAGGACTTCCCCCTTAATTTTTTTTACAGACTTCCCCCAACGTTTCAGGGGGGAGGTCAAGGTGAGGTGTACTTTCAGTACAAAGTAGCAGAAATTTGCAAAACTGCCAGCTGCCCTTCTTCCTGCCAGACTAGAGGAAGTCTTCCAAATTCTGCAGAAAGGCACCTTTCGTCCTCTAGGAAGCATCATGGTTCTCTCTGCCAAAGGACGGCTACGAATGAATAAAACAGCTGAACTGAAGGAAGCCGTCGCTGCAGCCGCCGGGGCCGTTCAGCCCCATGAAGAATGACTAACGTGACCTTTAGCCAGAAGAGGCAGGGAGGGTGGACATTTTGCCGAGAGGACTGGCCAGGATTGACTACAGCTGGCGTGAGTAGGTTGCCCTGGTGATGGGCTCCATTCTGCACACTTCGGCTTCTTGGCCCCTTTGTTTGACAACAGATGCGTCTGCTGTCGCTGTCACCGAATCAACGCACGGCCCAGGTCGTGTTCCTTGTTGCACAGGGAAGATTTATGCCGCTGTAAATGCGCAGCCTCAATTTAAAGCCCTGGAAAGACCTGAGTGAACACCTTTTCTTTTTCCAAGTTGAAGCTAGCTGAAAGGCCGTCGAGGGCTGTGAATCTGGACGGAGGGAACGGCAGGTTGGCATAAGGGCGTTTCCCCCAGTTCAAATGGCCACTGGGTGTAAAATGAGGCGGGATCGCCAGGAAAACCATCACCCAGCCTTGAACCAGGGTTAAGGAGTTAGGAATGTGCAAAGTCTCCCTGGAAAATCTGACCTTCTCAAAATGTGTCTGGATTTCTTCAATGTTTTTCAGCTTACATTGCCTGTGAAAGAGACCCCAATGGGGTTCACTTTAGGGCAAAATTATGGTGGCAGCTCTAGCTGAAGTTGATCAGCCACCCTGGGGTGAAATGCCTTGACACAAACTGCAAAATGTAGGATTAGGTCCCAACTTGAGGATCACGCTGGTTGGTCCAGCACCATTCCTAGATCTTTAAGGCATCCTACGCAGTCAATCACGACAGGAGTATTTTTAATTTGTCCAAGAAGAACTCTGGTTAGTGCCTTTAAAAACAATATCATGATCATGATCATTATCATCATCATCATCATCAAATTCTCTCTTGTACTCCTCTACTCTGAGGCAAGCCCAGGACAGTTCACATCACTTGCATCACCAGAATTTGCCACCGTGCCTAAAACAGACAACCTAGCCGTGTTAAACTGCCCTCACATTCTGCACTAAGGAAACACAATGCCTAGGATCAGATGAAAAATTGAAAACCAAATTTATCCTTCTAGCTCCCATCAGCAGATTCCTCGCCAGGCCCACATGCAGGAGCCCCCTCTCTCTCTCTCTCTCTCTCTCTCTCTCTCTCTCCTGCTTAGCTGCAGACTCCCTTCTGCAGAGCACCTTTATCAGCTTAGGCTGATATACCAACTGCGCCCTTATCTGGATGGAGATAGCCTAGCTACAGTGATCCATGCTCTGATAACCTCTCGTTTGGATTACTGCAATGCGTTATACGTGGGGCTGCCTTTGAAAATGGTCCGGAAGCTTCAGCTGGTACAAAACAGGGCAGCACGGTTACTAACAGGGACTGGCTGATGAGACCACATCACGCCAGTCCTTTTCCAGCTTCACTGGCTGCCAGTCCAGGTCCAGGCCCGATTCAAAGTGCTGGTATTAACGTTTAAAGCCCTAAACGGCTTGGGGCCAGGTTATTTGAAGGAACGCCTCCTCCCATATGTACCTGCCTAAGGTCATCCTCAGGGGTCCCTCTCCACAAGCCCCTGCCAAGGGAAGTAAGGCAGGTGGCTACCAGGAGGAGGGCCTTCTCTGCTGTGGCACCGCGGCTGTGGAATGAGATCCCTAAGGAGGTTCGCTTGGCACCTACATTATATGCTTTTAGACACCAGCTGAAGACCTTTTTATTCTCTCAGTATTTTAACACTTAATTTTAACTTACATTTAAATTTTACTGTTTTAACTCTGTATTTTAATCATATATCAATTTTGCTGCGTGGTTTTATCCTGGTTGTGCTTTTTATACTGTATTTTGTATTTGTGCTTTTAACCTGTTGGTTGTTTTATTATGGTTTTAATTTTTGTGAACCGCCCAGAGAGCTTCGGCTATTGGGCGGTATAAAAATGTAATAAATAAATAAATAATTCTCTGCCCAGCCCTCCGGCGCCTTCTTCCTCTTCCTCTTCTCATCTTCCACATCACAGAATTTGTCCCTGCATTGAGGGGGCACGTGGTCAAACAAGAACCACATATTTCAAATAGGGGTGGGCACGAGATAGATGTCGATCTCCTGGTCGATCACTGGGTGGTTTCTAATTCCCAAATGGCTAACAATAGCAGAACCACCCACACCACTAAATGAAGTGGATGAAAAAGAACGCCTGGAGGAAAACCAGAAGTGGGTTTTTGTGTGTGGAAGGGCTTATGAGTTTGGTCCTCACGTTCCTGGGCTGAGCATGCGCTCAGGGGCGCCCTCTTCCTCAATGCTTCGTGTACCGTCACCCACCTGATCCATCTTTTTGCAGATGGCTCCACTAGTAAAAAAACAATGTAGATCCCCCAAGCCTGGTGCCTGCCCACCTCTGATTTAAAGTATTAATGTACTTCAGCAAAGCACAGGAGGAGGGATGCTAACAGCATACATCATGGTATTCCTCAAGACTCCAGCACCCGTCCCACAAGGTTTACAGAGCTCAGAGTGGCAAATCCAGTGGACCAGGGCAGGATATTCCACTATGAAAGCGGTATATAAAAGGCAGGAGCCACACTACTGATTTATAGCAATATTAAAGTGCACTGCAGGATCTACACTACTGCTTTATAGTGGTACTGAAGTGCACTGAGAACTGTTGGGGCCCATGACACATCTACACCGAGCAGGATATAGCACTATGAAAGCGGTATGAAAGCAGTATGTGGAATGTGTCAAGATGCCCCAACTGTTGTCACTGCAGTTCAATACCACTATAAAGCAGTAGTGTGGCTCCTGCCTTTTATATACTGCTTTCATAGTGGAATGTCCTGCTTGGTGTAGATGAGCCCTAGGTGGTAGCCCTGGACACCTGTGAGCGGTTACCACTGTAACAGTGGCTTGTTTGAACAGGAACAGGATTCAGGAGGAAGCAAAGACCAACGCTGACAGGTTGGGCCCTGCAGCACTGCCAACCATTCACAGGTAGCTTGGGCAGCACCCAAGCAACACTCTGTGTGAACGCTGTAGCCACGTAGGTGGGTTCAGTGAGCAGCTCTGGACAAATTCTCCTGTGCTTTTCCTTGAAATGCTCTCCGTCCTTTTCTTTTGCATTTCCAAAGTATGGGGTCAGGGAAGGGAGTTTGAAGAGTAACGCTCATTGCTCATGGGAGCGGCTGAGTAAACAGCTGAGTACATGAGATCTGGGAGAGTGTTTGGGCAGGAGCGTGTGGAGGAGGAGGAGAAGAAATTGGGCAAAAGGAGAGACAGGTGGGTGGGGGTCAGTTTTGGGAAGAGACAAAGGATTTGTAAATGCTCAGATACAGGGAATTCTGAATTACCCTTGATACTGTCAATCTTAATGCAGCTTTCATAGAATAGTAGAGCTGGAAGGGGCCTATAAGGCCATCAAGTCTTTATAGGACCTGCTCCAACAGAAACATCTACCTAATATAGGGTGACCGTATGAAAAGGAGGACAGGGCTCCTGTATCTTTAACAGTTGCATAGAAAAGGAAATTTCAGCAGGTGTTGTTTGTATATATGGGAAACCTGGTGAAATTTCCTCTTCATCACCACAGTTAAAGCTGCAGGTGCCCTGCCCTCTTTTAAATTTGGTCACTCTAGTATAGCTCCTGCACTTTAACTGTTGTGATGAAGAGGGAATTTCACCAGGTTCCCCATATATACAAACAACACTTGCTGAAATTCCCTTTTCTATGCAAGTGCAGGAGCCCTGTCCTCCTGTTCATATGGTCACCCTACCTAATATAGCATTTAAATCACATTAAGCATGTTTTAATTCCCCCACACACAAATATTTCAGGTCAAATATTTGTGGGACAAAAAAAATAACATGGAGTACATTTTCAAAAAAAACTTTGTTGTTTACTTAAATACAAGTAAAATAAATATGATATCTCAGATCTCTCTAGGAGATCAGAATATTTTCAGATGCTCATTGAAAATTTTCCAATGTAAATGACCCTATGCAAATTAAACTAAGTCTGCAATTCAAGAATTTTCAGAAAATGCAAATCACTGATGGCAATTTGCCCCAAGCCTTTGGGGAACAGAGGGATTAAACTAGCTCTACTAATCAGGTGGACTTGTGGGCGTATTGCAACTTTTTCTTTTCCCTTGACAGATTTTTTGCAGCATGAACAAAGATGGAAGAAGCAATGGGGAGATGCAGCAGCAGTGCTACAACGTCTGCCTCTCCCCTAAAATGAGGCAGGTAGATGGGGGGGATAAAAGCCTCACCTGAAAGCACCCAAAGTGAGACGGGCAAAGCTCAACTCTGCCTGGCCTCTGCAGGGTTCACCTTCCTAACTCAATCCTTGGCTTCAAATTTAGATCTCAAGCATTTGTGCATGCTTACTGGACCCACTTTTGGCAATACGGATTTCAGACATGGGGGGCAAAGGGTTAAAGCCCCCCCATATCCCCCCTCCCTGGGCTAAGGCTTCGAGCCAGATCAGGTCCCCCAAGGTTAATTCTCAGCAAGGGAAAAAAGCAATGTCTTGAAGGTCACGTTTAATTTGTCTCCGACAACCATGGATGAGGCAAATTAATGGACAAATTGACGCGAGTTCTATGCGCAAAGTCCTTTTATAACTAGCCAAAGAGCCATTGCTCAGCGGTAGAGTGTAGGGATAACCTAGCTTCAGTCGTCCATACTCTGGTAACCTCCAAATTAGATTACTGCAACGCCCTCTACATGGGGCAGCCACTGAAGAGTTTGGAAGCTGCAGCTTGTGCAAAATGCGGCGGCCAGATTGATAGCTGGAACAGGGAGATTTGAGCATATAACACCGATTCTAGCCCGCTTGCACTGGCTGCTTATACATTTCTGAGCCCAATTCAAGGTGCTGGTTTTAACCTATAAAGCCCTACATGGCTTGGGACCACAATACCTGACGGAACGCCTCTCCCGACATGAACCTTCCCGTACACTGCGCTCAACATCTAAGGTCCTCCTCTGAGTGCCTACTCCGAGGGAAGCTCGGAGGGTGGCAACAAGGGAGAGGGCCTTCTCGGTGGTGGCCTCCTGACTGTGGAATGATCTCCCCGATGAGGCCCGCCTGGCGCCAACATTGTTATCTTTCAGGCGCCAGGTCAAGACTTTCCTCTTCTCCCAGGCATTTAATAGCATTTAACAACGCTAAGTTTGTTTTTTAACGGACCCCCCACAACGGTTATTTTTAAATGGATAATGTTGTTTTTATATTGTTGTCTATATGTTTCTGATGTTTTTTAAAAAAAATTGTATACTTTTTTTAATGTTTACTGTTTTTAACTGTTGTAAACAGTTCAAATACTTAAAAGGTTGTCACACAGAGGAGGGCCAGGATCTCTTCTCCATCCTCCCAGAGTGCAGGACACGGAATAACGGGCTCAAGTTAAAGGAAGCCAGATTCCAGCTGGACATCAGGAAAAACTTCCTGACTGTTAGAGCAGTACGGCAATGGAATCAGTGACCTAGGGAGGTTGTGGGCTCTCCCACACTAGAGGCCTTCAAGAGGCAGCTGGACAACCGTCTGTCAGGGATGCTTTAGGGTGGATTCCTGCATTAAGCAGGGGGTTGGACTCGATGGCCTTGTAGGCCCCTTCCATGATGCCATGATAAACCGCCCAGAGAGCGTTGGCTGTGGGGCGGTATATATATGTAATAAATAAATAAATAAATATTGTGGATGCAAAACACTGCAAATTCAGCCTTCCCCAATTGGGTGCCTTCCAAATGTGTTTGATTACAACCCCCATCATCCCCAGACAACATGGCCAATGGCCAACACATCTGGATAGCACCCAACTAAGGAAGGCTACCCAAGTTCAGCGCTTACCACTTCAAAAAAGGAGGTGGGGGAACCACATATCAGTTCCAGGGCTGGGGGAGTGCCCCACCCTCCTCTCTGCCTGGACCCTGGTGCCAGAAGTGGCAATGGTCCCTTCCAACTCTGCTATTCCATGATTCGTATCTGTGCTTTCTGAAGGTCCCTCTGCCCCTGCCCGCACAACCCCTCCCCCGGCCTTTTCCCACACTCGGCAACAAGATGACATCCCAGCATAATAGGGAGCCCTGCCTGGCCTCTTTGTAGCAGGCTGGATTGTGATGCAGCGAAGGCGAGATCAAGGAGCAGTCAAAGCTTTTCAGACCCTTTGTGGGGGTCTCTGGGGCCAGGGCATCCCCCTCCCCTTTCTCAGCACTCTTCAGGCCCTTGAGACACAAGCGCCAACGACAAGAGACCAGACCCCGCCCCGCTCACCCCCTCTTTTGACTCCCATGAAAGAAAAGGACCCACCCCCCACCCCCCACCCAATCCTTCACGTTTGCCAGTGTCCTTTTGAGATCTCGCCTGGAAAGACATGGGATTGCAGACAAAGACTTCCCTTGCAGCCCCTTTTTAAATCTTCTTCTTCTTTTCAGGGGATCAATAAACAAAATTAAGGCTGCAATCGCATGCACACTTAACAGAGAGTAAGTCCCATTGCACACCGTGGAACATACTTCCGGATAAACAGGCATAGGACTGTGCTATGAGAATTCTGTTCATTTTAAACTTTCTAAACCAAGCTTTCCAGAATGCTGGTTGGAACCCTTTCAACCTGCCCCCTTTCCTGGCCCTTCCAACTTTCTATTCAACCACAGACGACTCACCCAAGGGAAACATGTCCATGGTGGTGATGTCACACAGAACAGCATTACGCCACTTCCCAAAGTTAGCACTTTTGCACTTTGGAAAAAACACACTTGAGCCCACAAACTCTGTTTCTGTGTTGGGGGGGGGAGGCAGGAGGAGGGCGAGGGCGCCTTTCTCAAAACAGAGCATCTGTACAGCCACATCTGGTCATAGGGACTGGACAGCCATCTGCTCAGTCAAGGTAAGTTGTCACATTTCCCTTCCAATAAACACTTGGGCTTCTCCACCTCCGCTCTTCAGTCACTCACTGCATGAACCCTATTAAAATATACTGGAAAGACAGCTGTGAATAATATTACAGCGTATATATCTTAAGAAGTTATACTCCCAACTTTAAGCCTATAAATAGCCTTTCAAAGTGGCTTGCAGTTGTTAAATACATAAGAAGCAAAACCACAAAACACACAGCACATGAAAACAAAAGGAAAAACTATATAGAACTAAGGAGGACTCAACGCATTTCATGAGCATTGTCTCAGGCCTCAGCTAGACCTATGAGTCTAGCGCGACGGAGGGGTGAGGTTCTCGCAATATTTTTATCGCAAGATCTCCTTGTATACACACAGCGCGCGACAGCCTCGGACGAACAGGACATCACGCCTGCCATTTTGTTTTTTTGTTGAAGGAGACGAGCGCAGGAGTGCTGATGCACAAAAGGTAAGGTTTTTTTATTTTTAACAATTTCCCCCATTCCCCCTACCCCACCCCTAATGGGCGCAGAGCTCCTGAGGAGCTCTGCACCCCATGTGCGGTTCCCGGCTCCTCACGAGTATTCGCGAGGAGCTGGGACAAACCGCAATGCCCGCCCACACGTTCTGTGGTTTTGGGATCAGCCCAAGACCACGGAAAAAGTGAGCTGAAAGAGTAGGGCGATATCCCAGGGAAAAGAAGGGATCACCCCTCCCTGCTCCCGGGATCCCCGGCATATGGCGGCACATCTTAATCACCCACATGTTTAGTTTTTTTTAACGGTTTTTAATATTTTATGTGTGTATGTTCTGTGTTTTAGAGTTTTAAATTTTGTATACTTGTTTTTATCTCAATTTTAGAATTTCTGTAAACCGCCCAGAGAGCCCTGGCTATGGGAGCAGTATATAAGTGTAATAAATAAAATAAATAAATAAATAAATAAATGCACAGGAACGATCCTGGGGATTGCCCCGGGATATTGCCCCGTCTAGCTATAGCTTCAGTCATCTTTGCAGCAATCCTGACATGTAGTTTAGCAGAAGAGGATATGGCTGAGTGGCAGAGCAGCCACTCCGCATGCAGAAGGTCCCAGGTTCAAACCCAGGATCTCCAGCATAGGGAGAGGAAAGGATCCGACCCGCAACCGTGGAGAGCCTTTGCTGCCAGTCAGCGTTGACAATACTGGGCTAGACGGAATGAGGGGGTGGGAAGGGGAGTCTGAGTCAGTATAAGGCAGCTTCCTATGTCCCCCTATCCCTGTACTAAGAGCACAGGAGAGGAGAGTGGGAAAGGGTGACGTTTACCTGATCTGTGTTATCACTAGGGATGGTGGAGAAATTCAAGATGGACTAAAAATGAATTTGCATTTCTAAGAAGCCAGCCTGAGGAATCCACTGCGGACAACCCCACCCCCTCCCTAGGTCACGCAGAGGCTGCAAACATCCAGGTTTTTTTGGGGTGTGTGTGTTTACTTTCCTGAAATATACACAAATTCATTCGCAGGGAAATATGCTAGTTTCTGCTGAGGCCTGTGCCACGCTGGAAAACATACACGGGAAAATGTCAAATAGAATGGTGGACGATACGCTAAATGTCAGATACTAACATAAATTATGGAAATTGTTGCAAACTTTCTGATGGAATTATGTGCACATTTTTCCGCATAACAGGAAAAAAATCAAATACGGCTGTGAACGGACGCTGGAACAAACGCCACCGCGCAATCCATGAAAACCACGCGGAACGGGGTTTCTCCAAATCGAGAAATCCCTTGTTACCACTCACTTGTGAAGCTTTGTCTCTGCTACATCAATTCTCAAAGAACTAAACATTCTTCGAGCATCTTCATACATTAATAAGAGATGGAGATAGAAGAGTCTGGAGTGCAGGACACAGAATAATGGGCTCAAGTTACAGGAAGCCAGATTCCGGCTGGACATCAGGAAAAACTTCCTGACTGTTAGAGCAGTACGACCATGGAACCAGTTACCTAGGGAGGTTGTGGCCTCTCCCACACTAGAGGCCTTCAAGAGGCAGCTGGACAGGCATCTGTCAGGGATGCCTTAAGGTGGATTCCTGCATTGAGCAGGGGGTTGGACTTAATGGCCTTAAAGGCCCCTTCCAACTCTGCTATTCTATGATTCTATGATATGGTTGGCTGCCATGGTAAGTTTTTATCCAGCCACCACCTGGCAATTGGGTGTGCAATTTCAGCCAGAGCAGGCGTAGGAAGCAAAACCAAAATGAATGTGAGCAATTCTAAAAACTGGGCATGTTTAGCTTGGAGAAGAAAAGATGGAGGGGAGACATGAGAGCACTCTTCAAATACTTGAAAGGTTGTCCCACAGAGGAGGGCCAGGATCTCTTCTCGATCCTCACAGAGTGCAGGACACGGAATAACAGGCTCAAGTGACAGGAAGCCAGATTCCAGCTGGACATCAGGAGGGGATCTACACAGCGTACTCAAGGTGCACGGAAGCGCCTTCAGTGTGACCAGAAAGTGTGTGTGTAGATCCTGCCCTGGAAGAGGCGGAGGAGGAGGCGTCCTTGCCGCCGCCGCCCACCTCCCCGCCGGCCTCCTGATCAGCCCGGAGGACGTGCTGGGGCTGGCCTGGGCAGGGAAGGAGGAGCCTGGTCTGCAGCGGAAGGGGATCTCGCCCCCCCACCCCCGTGGCTGGGATGAGGCCGGCGGGGAGATGGGTGGCGGCGGCAGCAAGGACGCGGCCGGATTCCCCAGCCGCCTCCTCCTCCTCCTCCTCTTCCAGCAGGATCTACACACACGCTTTCGGGTCACACTGAAGGCGCTTCCGTGCACCTTCAGTACGCTATGTAGATCCCCTCCAGGAAAAACTTCCTGACTGTTAGAGCAGTACGACAATGGAACCAGTTACCTAGGGAGGTGGTGGGCTCTCCCACCCTAGAGACCTTCAAGAGGCCGCTGGACAACCATCTGTCAGAGATGCTTTAGGGTGGATTCCTGCATTGAGCAGGGGGTTGGACTCAATGGCCTTGTAGGCCCCTTCCTACTCTGCGATTCTTTGATTCCATGATTCTAGGATGTTCAAGTGACTTGAGTGGCCTTTTCTGAATTCCCTATGCTGTGTCCAAAAGGGGAAACTCAAGCAACGTATCACAGAGAGACAGAGAGAAACGTTTCACTTGAGATATGTAACACTGAGCACCAAAAAATGAAAGTATGAGGCTTGGGTGCTTCCGGTGTAGTGTTTTCCTCCCTGTGTCATCGCCCTGCCGCATTCATGGAATTTTACTGGCGTATGTGTGTCCAGATAAGAATGTCTTTCACTCATAACCTTCCTGCGTTTTCCCACCACATCTTCTGTCTTTTTTTCCTACCCTAAAAAAAACTGTGACGAAGAAGAAGATGGAGTAGCTGCAGAATGCCTTTGGGACTGTTAGTGGTAGGACCCCGGTGTCTGGAAGCACCCTTGGTAATGTCTTAAAAATGGAGGAGAAATCAGATCTTAATACAGAACATGAGGGAGATCTTGGAATGACAGTTCTCGAAATTGTACAGCTGTTCATTTGAAATACACACTTCCAAAGCAAGACAGGCCAAGAACAACACCGTATCAACAGTGCTATTGCAACAATGAGGAAACGTCTTGGATTAATGATGGAAGTACTGAAGATGAAACTACTATATATGTAATAACTTGGTAATAAATGAAACATATAACAGAATGCTGGCATCTATATGTTACTGCTTGATCCTGTTGTTATTCTGCTGAATTGTCTAAAAGCTCTTTGGCCATAGCTAGACCTAAGGTTTATCCCTGGATCATCCATGGGTCAAACCTGTTCATCTAGGTGACACACAGGGGATCCAGTGCTCAGGCAGGGGCGAACCCTGGATGATCCCAGGATAAACCTTAGGTCTAGCTGTGGCCTTTGTGTGTTTCTCTGTTGTTTTTACTGTAGAACGGGGGATACAAATTTTCAAAAATCAACAGGTAAAACTTGAATGATCAAATACTGACAACTCTTAAGGATTAAAAGAGCATCTTATTGCAAATCTAAATAAAATAATTGTCTGGGTTTGTGGTTGACCAGGACAGGGGAAAACATGAAATACAGTTATACAAGCCTTTACAACCTCTCGTTTGGATTACTTCAATTCATTATACGTGGGGCTGCCTTTGAAAACGGTCTGGAAACTTCAGCTGGTACAAAACAGGGCAGCACGGTTACTAACAGGGACTGGCCAACGAGACCACATCACGCCAGTCCTTTTCCAGCTTCATTGGCTGCCAGTCCAGGTCCAGCCCGATTCAAAGTGCTGGTATTAACATTCAAAGCCCTAAACGGCTTGGGGCCAGGCTATCTGAAGTAATGCCTCCTCCCATATGTACCTGCCCGGACCCTAAGGTCATCCTCCGGGGTCCTTCTCCGCGAGCCCCTGCCAAAGGAAGTGAGGCAGGTGGCTACCAGGAGGAGGGCCTTCTCTGCTGCTGCACCCCAGCTGTGGAATGAGCTCCCTAAGGAGGTTCGCCTGTCATCTACACTATATTATTTTAGACAACAGGTGAAGACCTTTTTGTTCTCCAAGTATTTTAACAGTCTGTAAATTTAATTTTAACTTTGCTGTTTTAAATCTGTATTTTAAATTTGTATTTATGCACTGCTGCTGATTTTATCTTGGTTGTGTTTTTATATTCTATTTCATGTCATGTTTTTATACTGTTGTTTTATACTTTGAATGGTTTTAATTTTTGTGAACTGCCCAGGGAGGTTAGGCTATTGGGTGGTATAAAAATGCAATTAATTAATTAATTAATTAATTCATTAAATTAGTGCTCCCCAAAAAAGGGAGAAAAAACTGCTGTTTTACTGATTTGAGGAACAAAAGAAATTCATGTAACAAAAGACTGAACCATTAAAAATAATAATCTCCCTTTATCTCTCAGCTATTAGTTTCATACATTAGCGTGGACTAGATATGAGGCAGTATCCTATGCTACCTGCCAGCAAATAGGGCCCACCTCTAGCACGCTGGAGAGGAAGCTAGCAGTTGTGAAAGCACGAGAAATGAACTGAAACTCTCATTTCCAGAACAAGGCAGTTCAGCACAGCTTGCAGAAGAGTAGAACAGGGAGGCTAAAAATGCCAAGAAGCAAATAACACAAAGCCAGTTGATAAATTCAGCAGAAGCAAGTGGTTACACTTTACCCGGACTGTACAATTTCAGGCTAAAGGTAGGGAAAAATATTTCCCACAACCATTTATAGTCCATTTTTCCTCCAGTCAAACGAACAAATGAAAAACCCAGCTTATAATAAAAAAAGTATAAAGCGCATAGGGTTGAATCCAGACAAAAGTCATTTTTTAGAGCAGACCTAATGAAAATCAATGGACTTAGGCCACAATCCTATGTATGTTGAGACACAAAAGCGAGAATTCCCAGGATGACTGGCTGGAGAATGCTGGAAGTCGTAGGACATTTTTCTGTCTAAACATGCATAAGATTGTACCCTTAACTGCACAATCCATAGCAGTGTAGTGCCTTTATTAGAACAACCAAAAGATCACAGGAAGCAAGCAAACTTTCAAGATCTTTAGAGTCAATGTAGGAACAACAACCAGTCAAAAGTCAAACTCACAATGTGACCAAATTGGGATTTAAGAACATAAGAGAGACTGAAAGAACTGGGCGTGTTTAGCCTGGAGAAGAGAAGATGGAGGGGAGACATGAGAGCACTCTTCAAATACTTGAAAGGTTGTCACACAGAGGAGGGCTGGGATCTCTTCTGGATCCCCCCAGAGTGCAGGACACGGAATAACGGGCTCAAGTTAAAGGAAGCCAGATTCCAGCTGGACATCAGGAAAAACTTCCTGACTGTTAGAGCAGTATGACAATGGAACCAGTGACCTAGGGAGGTGGTGGGCTCTCCCACCCTAGAGGCCTTCAAGAGGCAGCTGGACAACCCTCTGTCAGGGATGCTTGAGGGTGGATTCCTGCATTGAGCAGGGGGTTGGACTCGATGGCCTTGTAGGCCCCTTCCAACTCTGCTATTCTATGATTCTATGTTACAAAAAGCAGGTTTGGGGACGGGAGGAAAAAACTATGATTTTGCCCAGGATGGAAACATGTCTGAGTAATGGCAGGATTTTTTTATGTCCCAATGGAGGAACCAACACTTTCCATTTCACCGCAGCCCAAGGGGCCGCTCCAAGTACGACCTGTCACCAACACAAGATCTGCAGAGTCTAGAATCATAGAATAGTAGAGTTGGAAGGGGGCTATAAGGCTATCGAGTCCAACCCACAGCTCAATGCTAATTTGAATGTCTGCAGACCCCCAGACCCCTCCCCAAAACACACAACTTCATCTTGGGACTCTGAATCTACAGACACAGCGACTTCAGTCACAAGCCACCCTGCTTTTTCTGCCCGTCCTCAGCCTGCTGTTGGTACCATCTTGCCCAATAAAGAGATCTGGAGATCTCAAAAGCTTACTCATATTTAATGATCTTTGGACTGGCCTAATAAAGATATTAATAAAAGTTATTGCTGACCATTATATATTCTTATTATTATTTATTACTTTTCTATACCGCCCTATAGGCTTAGCTCTCTTGACAGTTTACAAAAGAAGTTTTTGCTGTATGGTTTTATTTTAAATTGTTTATAACATTTTTGTGCTGCTGGTGGTATTTTATTTATTCTTTTATCTTGTTTAAATTGTTTTAACTTTGTATGATGTTGAGGGTATTCTGTAAATAGGCACGATATGAATTGAATAATGAATAAGAATTACATTAGTATGGATTTTGGAAATTTTCCACCACACAGTGACTTTTACTTTAATGAGACTTAAGTTAGTCTTGACTAAGTTGTCCCATTGATTTCAGTGTGTTTACTGTAACCATAATTAAGCCTCGATCCAACCCATACACAATAATAAAACAGAATAATAAAATCAGAGATATAAAAGTAAAAGGGACTTGCAAGGTCTAATGGATTAATAAATTACTATTTCTACAAATGAAAAGATATCCTAATTAGTTGGAAAGATTTTTTTTTTTTAAAAAAAAGAAACTCAAGAAACATTTGGCCTTATCTCCCTCCCTCCCTCGGCCTCCTGTGACAGTTTTCCAGCTGCCACACCTAAAGTCAGTCCTCTGCCTTTTGAGTCCGAAGGACCATTTCTCCCACTGGCAATTCAGCCCTTAATAAAGAGATTAAAGAACAACAGGAAGCCCTGCAAACACTCTGCCCAGGAAGGAAGGCAGATCATAAAAGTCCTCCTGAGAGGGAAGATTCTCTCCTATCCCACGAGGGTGGGGAGAGGGAGGCACAGCTGGGCCACCACAGCCACTCTCTGGGGAGATTTTCGACACTCCCTGCACATGGAAGAGTAGCATGTTAGAGAGGAAGCCTTCGGCCGGGCCTCCCCCTGACGTGCTACTTGTCTAGCTGGCAGGGCATTCAACTATGTAACCGACACCACACAAGAGACCCGGTGTGTGTGTGTGTGTGTGTACCGGTTCGAGTGTTGAACTGGGCCTGGGCAGACCCGGATTCTAGTCCCGTCCCCCACCGTGCCACTAAGCTCACTGAGTGCCTTTGGAGCAGCCACTGCGTCCCTGCCTCGCCTACCTTACAGGGCCGTTGTGAGGATAACATGGGGAGGAAGAGGCGGCGCACCTAAGCCGCCTTGGGCTCCCGCAAGAGGGAAACCAGCGGGGCTGGCACGTCCCAAGAGAAGCCGCCCCCGCGGATCGTGGGGCCGTCCAGGCGGGGCGGGGCCACTCGGCGCTGCGGCGCACGGCTGGCTGGCTGGCTGCCCCCTCGAGCCGCCCGCGGAGCCCGCCCGCCCGGCCCTTTGTGCAGCCGGGACCGGCGCTCGCCCTGCCCTGCCCGCGGGGTTTTCCGCCCAGCCAGCCCGCAAGCGACACCGGCGGGGTCACATTTCACAACATTGTCCGGCCGCAGCCAGCCAAGCTCGGGGCTGCGATCCTCCCCGGG
Source organism: Elgaria multicarinata webbii (assembly GCF_023053635.1). NCBI lineage: Eukaryota > Metazoa > Chordata > Lepidosauria > Squamata > Anguidae > Elgaria > Elgaria multicarinata. The sequence goes on from NC_086178.1 coordinate 1,939,333, forward strand.
GCTGGAGGGGCCCAATCCCGGCGGGCTTCTCGCACGTTGCCCGGGCGGGACGCGGAGGGGGGGGCGCGAGCGCCGGCGCCCCGGCAAGGCAGAGCCCCCTCCCCCGGGGGGGGCGTTCAAGGCGGCGCGGCGGCCCCGAAGGCGCTGGGGCCAGGGGCTCCGCGCCCTCCCCGGGAATGTGGCAAAGCCCCCCCCCGCTCTTTCCCTTCCCCCCCCCCCCCGCCGGGGCTGTACCTTCTTTGACGCCGGGCAGCTTGGACTGGTCGATGCTGATTTCAGCCATGTTGTGGCGGGGAGGCGGCCGCGGATCGCGCTCGCAGCTGCTGAGGGGAGGGAGGGAGGAGGGGAGGGGAGAGACCCCCGCCCCGGCCGCCCCGGCCGCCCCGCCCTCCGGCCTGCGAGGGGCCGGCAATGCAGAGGGTGGGCGCTAGAGAGGGCTCCGGCGCGCGCCTCCGCCGGGCTGGGCTCGCGACGCCCGGGCTGCTACAATGTCTCCGGAGCAGGAAGCGGGCCCGGGAGGGGCGCCGGCAGGCAGGCAGGCAGCGGCCGAGCGGGGGAGGGCAGGCGGCGGCGGCGGCGGCGGCGGCGGCGGGTCGTCCCCGGGAGCGCTCCTCGGGGAAGGGCGGCGGACGAAACGGAGGAGCAGAAGGCGCCCCGGCTCTCCCGGGGAGGAGCGCGCGCTTCCTCGGGAGCAAGCCCCGCTGGCTGCGGCGCCGCTTCCTTCTGCGCGAGGACACGGCCGCGGGATCGGGGCCTCAGCGTGCTGGCTCAGGCATGCCGCTGGCCGAAGCGAGTCGCCCCGCCCCGCCCCGCGTGCTTCCGCAGGGCTTTACTCCAGAGCAAGCGCCCGCGGGATCGGGGCCGCCTGCAGAGGCCTGCCTCTGTCTCTCGCTGCCCAGGCCCGGGAGGCGGAGCGTTCGCCGGCGGTGGGGTGGGGTGGGGTGGGGGGTTTGCTGGTCCTTTGATCTCTCCCGCAAAGGTAAGGCAACGTCTGGACCCGCCCGGCGGCTGGGCGCCTTCCAGCTAGCCCCGCCCCCTTTTCCCAGAGACTTCTGGGAAGTGTAGTTTGGGCGCTTTCCATGGGAATGGGTAGAAGAATGGATCCCCCTTCCTCCTCCTCCTCCATCTCCATCATTTCCTTGGAGGCGCAGGTCCAGGGTTCTGCCTACGCATGCCAAAGGGGCGCGCGGGGTGGGGGGAGGCTGCTCGTGAAGCTGCCTTGCCCGGGGGGGGTTGGTGGCCTTTGGGCAGACCGAGGCAGCCTTCCCATCGCCTCCTCTGCCCAAGAGCCTTTTGCACGGAGCTGCTGCCGGGGAACATGGAACGGGCTCAGCTGCCGGTGTTGCTCCCAGAGCCAAGTGAGGGGTACAAAATCATGCCTGGTGTGGAGAAAATGGACAGGGGACACACATCCGCTGCCCCTGTTTTGAGCATTAATAAAATCCCAACCCAACCTCTATCCTGCCTCTTCTGCACAGGGACATGCAGTGCTTTCTCTGGTCCCAAGGGTCTCAGAGGGCAGGTGGTGACCGTTCGGAAGACCTCCTTCTGCACCAGACCCCTGAAGAGCTGCTGATGGTCAGGGTAGAGCAGTAAATGACCTATGCCTTCCAGATCTTTTGGACTACAACTCCCATATTCCCTGGCAGGGGGTTATGGGAACTGCAGCCCAAAACATCCAAAGGGCACCAGGTTGCCTACCCAAAGTTCCTATGCCTCCCCCCAACACCATCTAAAGCAGAGGTGGGCAACTTAGAATCATAGAATAGCAGAGTTGGAAGGGGCCTACAAGGCCATCGAGTCCAACCTCCTGCTCAATGCAGGAATCCACCTGAAAGCATCCCTAACAGATGGTTGTCCAGCTGCCTCTTGTGTGGGTCCTCCATGGTCCTCCAGAGGTTTTGGCCTACAACTCCCATCAGCACAGCCAGTGATGAGGGATCATGGGAGTTGTAGGCCAAAGCACCTGGAGGACCACAAGTTGCCCACCCCTGAACTAAGCCCCGGCTCCTGAGATCCAGCCTGAACAAACAGCTCTTGAAATTTGCTGAGGCTCCCTGCTGGTCTCTCATCCTCACCAGCGTGCAAAGTCACAGGAACCATCCCAGCCCTTGGCTTTGAAATGTCACATGGAGACCAACTCCAAGCCGTCTGTGAACGAAGCGCTGAGAAATGCAGCCCGTCTCCCTCCCAGAGTCTTCTTCTGAAGTTCTGCTATCTTTGCAAGCCTTTAATAAGCCTAGAAAAGGGGATAATTAGGCGGTTTGCAAAATGACAGGATAACTATCTTTGTGGTTTCTCGGGCTGCTCTTAGAGGATGAGGGATGGCAGGTTCGCTGGCTCGGCTTTTGCCACAACTCACACGCCTTAGGATACATCCACCAGCCAGAACGGAACTAAAGACGTGGTGCATTTCGCAGGACTGACACCTTCCCACCCAGCGCCTTCTCCTTCTTCTGGAGCTCTTAAGGAGACATGAACGGCAAGTCAGATGTCCCCTCTGGGTTGGCACCAGCAACGGAGAGAGCTGCGAAGACCCATATGCTCCATGTCCTCCCTGATATTTAACAACATCTCACCGCCTCCCCATTTCCCCAAGTGTAGAAAGTTTGTAGGAGAGTGGGGAGGAGGAGGAAGAGGGTTGGTGGAGCATTTTGTGGTATCTTATTTATTTACGGATGTACAAGTTAAGCCATGGGGAGCAGGCAAGTACCTTTTCTGACGAAGCCAGCCTTTTAAAGCAGCCGCCGTTCCCCCCAAAGTAAACAGCATGCACTTGGAGCCCCACACCCAGCTGTGAAAACTCAGACTTCCGGCTGCAATCTAATCGCCATATTGTGTCTCTATGGGCCCCGACCAGGCACATGGGGCGTACAACCGATGCCAGTGGCTGGACCCAGGGAAAATTGGTGCTGCACTGCACAGTCATACAAGCTAATCAGGTATGGAACTGAATGCCAGGGATTGGAGACAACTCAATGCAGGAATCCACCCTAAGGCATCCCTGACAGATGGTTGTCCAGCTGCCTCTTGAAGGCCTCTAGTGTGGGAGAGCCCACAACCTCCGTAGGTCACTGGTTCCATTGTTGTACTGCTCTAACAGGACGTTTTTCCTGATGTTCAGATCCTGGCCCTCCTCTGTGTGACAACCTTTCAAGTATTTGAAGAGTGCTCTCATGTCTCCCCTCAGCCTTCTCTTCTCCAGGCTAAACATGCCCAGTTCTTTCAGTCTCTCCTCACAGGACTTTGTTTTCAGACCCCTGATCAGCCTTGTTGCCCTCCTCTGAACCCCCTCCAGCTTGTCTGCATCCTTCTTGAAGGGTGGTCCTCAGGGCTGGGGAGGCAAGGAAAACTGCACATATTTTGGGATGCAATATTGAGACAGATCTTGGCAGGAAAGTTGGTTTGCAATTCCAGGGCCTCTTTCTACTTGCCACCTTCAAGATCAATCTCTGGAGCAGTTTTCAAGATGGCCAGGACTGAGCACGGCCCCTCAGACTGACCGCTGGTCTGTTAAAAAGTGCTGAGCAGAGATTGGTAAAAGGGGTTACAATACTGCAAAAGGCAGGAAGCCCAAGAGGTAGATCAGAGAACTTGGTCTCAGGGGGGGTCAGCTGGGTAGGTTTGGGAGAAACTGAAACAGCCGCAGCCAAGCAGGGCCTGTGATAAGCACACTGAGGCTGGCCAACCACAACACCGTGCCCATGTGCACAAAGCGTGCAAATAGAAGCATGAACTTCTAGCACTCTGTCACGGACCAGTAACACTGCTTTGTGAGCAGAAAGGAGAACATGAAAAATAATTTGCCCCTCTGCATTTTTGCTCTTACCTGCCAGTGGCTTCTCCCTTGGCCACCAGATGTACTGTAGATTTCCCACCCACCCCTGGCTGCTTCCACCACACCAGCTTTAAAACTCCCTTGTTGGGGGTATTAGATGTGGGGTGGGTAACCCAAGAGACTGAAAGAACTGGGCCTGTTTAGCCTGGAGAAGAGAAGATTGAGGGGAGACATGACAGCACTCTTCGGATACTTAAAAGGTTGTCACACAGAGGAGAGCCAGGATCTCTTCTCCATCCTCCCAGAGTGCAGGACACGGAATAACGGGCTCAAGATAAAGGAAGCCAGATCCCAGCTGGACATCAGGAAAAACGTCCTGACTGTTAGAGCAGTACGACAATGGAATCAATGGAATCAGTTCCCTAGAGAGGTTGTGGGCTCTCCCACACTAGAGGCCTTCAAGAGGCAGCTGGACAACCATCTGTCAGGGATGCTTTAGGGTGGATTCCTGCATTGAGCAGGGGGTTGGACTCGATGGCCTTGTAGGCCCCTTCCAACTTACTATTCTATGATTCTATGACTGCAACGTTTCCAACAAGAACATTTAAAAACTTACTGAAGAAAAATGATAATAGGAAAAGGTTTTAAAGTCTAAATAGATGCACACACACACACACACACACACACACACACACACACACACACACACCCAAGTGAGCAATAGGTTAATTAACCAGGGATGATAATAATAATAATATATTTATTTATTTCTTACCTGCCTCTCCCTTTGGATTGAGGTGGGGAACAACATTAGTACACAATCAACACATCTTTAAAATTATTGATTTTACATTGATCTGGATAGGCCTGCCGGAAAAGGCTAGTCTTTAAAGCTGCCTTAAAATCACAGAGAGAGTTAATTTTACAAATCTCCTCCAGCAGGCCATTCCACAATCCGGGGGCGACAGAAGAAAAGGTCCTCTAGGAAACTGATGTCAGCCTAGTTTTAGCTGACTGAAGTAAGTTCACCCCAGAGGACCTGAGTGTGCGGGGCGGACTGTATGGGAGAAGGTGATCCTGCAGGTAACCCCAAACCATTTCAGACTTTAAAGGTAATGACCAACACTTTGTACTTTGCCCGGAAACTAATTTGCAGCCAGTGGAGTGATTTTAATGTTAACACATCCAGCTAACCTAACTAGACTGTGTCCCTATTTTATCCAGCTCCTTTATTCCAGCAATATCTTATAAAAGTAAGATACACTTCAATACACTCTTAACCAGTTCTCCAGCTCTGACACTTTCTACTGTGACTCTGGGCTTCTCTTCTCTCTCAGCTTCTTTGTATAAGCAATTTATTGCACGCTCATGATTGGCCACTCATGAAAGTTTTTGGATGCTTCACATGATTCTTTCAACCTCCAGGATGTGTCCTGTGCTTTCCTCTGGTAATTTCATTTTTTTTTTAAAAAAATGGGGATAATGTAGTATTTAAATTATCGCAGGATTTTTCATGTGTAATGCTGCTGTAGTGCTATAATTCTGCCACTAGATGCTGCTGCTTCATTTAACAATACCATTGCCAAGAGGGGAAGTTTTCAATTCAGAATCACATGGTCGCAGGCTAAAGGAGCCAGTCGCAAACGTGGACAGAAGAAGAAACCCCAGTAAGGATGCAGGTTATTTCCCCCTTAATGTAGAGACACCCTCTGTCTTTCCCTGTCTCTGCCTTCGGCTTTTTAGCTTAAAATTAGACATTTTCCCCTTCCCATCAATCAGGAGAGTAGTTTCTTGTTCCCCTTTCTCCCTCTGACCTTCAAATGAGCCTCCTCTTTCTTCTGCTGACATCCTGCCTCCAGATGTAATTAAACCTTTGATTTAAGCTGGTGAACCTTTGGCCTCCTGAGGAGACATCCTGTTTCCTAAAATGTGAATAAACTGTCCACCTTTCGGCTGAAACTGACCAGTGCAATGGATTTTAATATGTTTAATGGATTTTAATCTACTGTTTTAAGTTATAGTGTCTGACACTAACAATTGTAGTAGAATTTCTAAGATGGGACTTGTAGTTGAAGTTTCTGGGGTGTTGCACAGAAAAGGGGCCTCTTACTTCAAGCTAGAGGAATGTGTGTCACTGTGGCAACTAAGGCCATAATGGTTTTATGGCCTGATAAGGAAAGAAGTCTCTGTCTCAAGAAACTCAACCATTAGAACACACCTTCATACTAAGATGCAAGCGGGGGGGCTGGGGGGGAGGGGGCTAGCTGTTTGTATGAGGCTGGAGTGCTGGGCTGAAAACAACAGAATGAAATTTAATAGGGATAAATGCCAAGTTCTACATTTAGGAAATAGAAACCAAATGCACTGTTACAAGATGGGGGATACTTGGCTCAGCAATACAACAAACGAGAAGGATCTTGGAATTGTTGTAGATCACAAGCTGAATATGAGCCAACAGTGCGATATGGCTGCAAGAAAGGCGAATGCTATTTTGGGCTGCATTAATAGAAGTATAGCTTCCAAATCACGTGAGGTCCTGGTTCCTCTCTATTCGGCCCTGGTTAGGCCTCATCTAGAGTATTGCGTCTGGTTCTGGGCTCCACAATTCAAGAAGGACGCAGACAAGCTGGAGCGTGTTCAGAGGAGGGCAACCAGGATGATCAGGGGTCTGGAAACAAAGCCCTATGAAGAGAGACTGAAAGAACTAGGCATGTTTAGCCTGGAGAAAAGATGGAGGGGAGACATGATAGCACTCTTCAAATACTTAAAAGGTTGTCACACAGAGGAGGGCCAGGATCTCTTCTCGATCCTCCCAGAGTGCAGAACACGGAATAATGGGCTCAAGTTAAAGGAAGCAGATTCCGGCTGGACATCAGGAAAACTTCCTGACTGTTACAGCAGTATGACAATGGAATCAGTTACCTAGGGAGGTTGTGGATTCTCCCACACTAGAGGCCTTCAAGAGGCAGCTGGACAACCATCTGTCAGGGATGCTTTAGGGTGGATTCCTGCATTGAGCAGGGGGTTGGACTTGATGGCCTTGTAGGCCCCTTCCGGCTCTGCTATTCTATGATTCTATGAGGCGGAGTTCAGTCTCCCTCCAGACGTTGGACAGGAGCTCCGCCACGGTGTTGTATCTGACTTGCTAATTAAAGCGCTTTTGCTTGTAAATGGTGCCTGAGAGTTGTGTCGGTGTTTTGGACAGCGTTTTGTAAATCCATGACACCAGGAAACACACCCACAAATACAAGATTTAACCCCATTGTATCCCCAACCCCCAACTAAATACAAAAATGGAGACAGTTCTGTTCCTTAATACAAGCATAAATGGGGTGCTTCCAGATTTTGTTTACAGTTTACAGTTACAGTTAAGGGAAAGACTGAATAGTTGCACAATGTGTTCTCATCGGTAGCGCTAGGACGCATCTCTCTGGAGGCCCCCATGGATGGTTTTCACACAGGAATCTTAAGTTATGCATTAAAATTGTACAGAAAAGTATGGTTCATGAAGTCCTAATGCTACTAGAAGTGGGATTCTTTTTTTTTTTTTAAAAAAAATGTCCAAGTGCCTGCTCAAAGTTGTCTTCAGGTGTTGGGTCATGCCTGCCTTGGATGAGGCTAGTCAAATGACTGCATAGCAAGTTGGAACAATTTGCCTAGCTCTGTATTCCCCCTCCCCCAACCAAGTCCAATTTGCATTTGAGTTGCCACAACTGTTTGTTTCCCCACTGCTGCTTCAACTGAATCAGATTGCATGCAGTAAAATCATTAAAAACAAGTTGAAAGAAAGAAAGAAAAAAAGAAACGCAGGAAGTATAGCTTGAACAATACTGGAGATAGGACATAGCCATCAGGACTAGTAGCCATTGATAGCCTTCTTTCTGTACTTTTTCCATGTCTGCAATATCCCTTTTTTAGGTGTGGTGACCAGAATTGCACACAGTATTCCAAAGTGTGCTCTTATTTTATGTTGAAATAGTGTCCTCCCCACCATTCATTCATTGTAATTTGTCCAGAGAACTTTATGTTATGGGGCAGTATGCAAAGACTGCAAATAAATAATCTTGCCAATTCTCCACCATGTCTTCCAGTCCATTTCTGAGTAGACCAGAGCGCATAAAGATTGGCTTCTCTTGTGAACAAATTGAAGCTTAATCTAGACAAGAGGAATTCCCCTGAGCACACAGTCAAACATCTGCTACACAGCAGTCCTAGGGCGGAGAATGGCAGATGCTGCTAATAATTTGATGCTATTTGGTGCTTCTTTGTTGCTATGGATGACTGCTGTCTGCCCATCAATTAATTATGCATTTATTTCATTCCGTGTTCTTTTGCTAAGGATCAAAACTTCCACAGGACTTCTGCTCCTTGCTGCAGTAAACAGACCCTCACAAAGCACACTGACTCTGGATGACCTTGGACAAAGCTCCATCAAGCTAGCAAACAAACAAAAATCGCTCAGGGTTGCTGTGAAGCCAAAATTACTGCCCAGTAAACTTTGGATTTGGAGGAAAAGCAATTGTCAGAAATTCTTTGTCCCTGTTGGCAGGAAGGGCTTTAAATTAAACTATGCTGGTAGTGTGGCCCCACCTCTTTTGCCTTTGCAATCCCCACCCCCTGGAATGCAGCCCCCACCCCCTGATAGGGTGACCATATGAAAAGGAGGACAGGGCTCCTGTACCTTTAACAGTTGTATAAAGCAGGGAATTTCAGCAAGTGTCATTTGTATGCATGCCACACCTGGTGAAATTCCCTCATCATCACAATAGTTAAAGCTGCAGGAGCCCTGCCTTCTTTTATATCTGGTCAAGAGGACAGGGCGCCTGCAGCTTTAACTGTTGTGATGAAGAGGGAATTTCGGCAGGTTCTCCATATATACAAATGACACCTGCTGAAATTTCCCTTTCTATGCAACTGTTAAAGATACAGGAGCCCTGTCCTCCTTTTCATAGGGTCACCCTACCCCCCCCCCCCCCAGAGCTTCACTGACACTGAATCCAGCCCTCAGACTGAAAGGGGTTCAGCACACCCACAGTTCAGGGTTTATCTTAAGCTCTCTTGGTTTGAAAGCACGTGTAATGGGTGCAGTAGGCAGCGGGCATTATTTCTCATGGGGAGAGCCTTGGCAGCACAGGAAGCCCCAACCTAACCAGGAAAAAGGGAAGAAGGTGAGTAGTCTGAGAGGAGAGCGAATTAATCTCCTCTTCCATGCCAGTGAGGCTTGCATGCCGGCTGGGCAGCCAGCCAGATCTCTCTCCATCCCTCCCTCCAGATCCTCTTATTGAATGCCCATTGGCAGCAGATGTTGGGGAAATAATTTTCAGCAAGCAGCTAAAAATGATCTATAATCCAGAGTGGGATGAAGTGAGAACAGGATATATATCGAGAGAGAGACAGAGACAGAGACAGAGACTGTGGGTTGGGTGGGGAGAGACTTCTGTTCCCAGCTACAATGGGGTTGACGTGGGCTTCATGAGAGTAGGAACATGCAAACTGGTTTGCCGGAGGCTGAACAAAGGTAGCGTGACCATATGAAAAAGAGGACAGGGCTCCTGTGTCTTTAACAGTTGTATTGAAAAAGGAATTTCAGCAGGTGTCATTTGTATATATTAGGGGTGTGCACGGACCCCCCGCTCCGCTTCACTTGCAGATCCGCCATTTTCCGGATCGGGCCGCTCCGCCCCGCCCCCGCTCCGCCCACTTCCGCTCCGCTCCGCCCGGAGCTCCGGATCCGGATCCGGAGCTCCGTTTCCCCCCCCCATAGGCTTGCATTGAAAGCTAAAAAATTATACAACTTTTTTTCTGTTCAAGTTAGAAACCTCATGTTTGGCACCATGACACCTCATGGGGATATACACACGCACGCCAAGTTTCAAAGCAATCCCATCATCCCCTGATTTTTGGGGAATTTTTGAAAATCGGGCACCCCACACACAACATCCCTGCGAGGTGGGCAGGGGAGGAGGGAGGGAAGGCAGGCAGGCATGCAGCGGGCATTTCTGGGGGCATAAGGAAGTGAGCCAAGGATAAGCCAGTAATGCATATAAAATGGAATAAATCAATCAATAAACAAAGGAGGGGTGGAATTAAAAGCAGCAGTGTTGCTCAATAAACAGCAAGAAGAATTTTTTTAAAAAGGCTATATCTGTCTTTTACCAGCAATAGGGGGACGTGCCTGGGGGAGGGGGAAGTAGCTGCCAGTTCAAGACACTGACAGCCACCAACAGCTCTGAGAAGAAGTAAAACGCTCACTTCGACTCAGAACAGGCATTGCTCCACCACTGAAAAGTGACCATTCACTTCAACTCATGATAGGCATTGCTCCACCGTTTTACTCTCTTTGGAAGGCTCTAATGGCCTTCCAGTGCAGGAGAGAGTGGGGGCACGTCCACGATGAGATGCCCTAGGGGAGCTCATCCCCTTGCACCACATCTATTCAGTTGTTCACCAAGGTTAGGGTGGGGAGCAGTGCTGTGTTTCTATCTCTTATTCTTGGCTTAGTATATGATTTCAGGTTGTGTTTGTGCATTTGGTGGGGCTACTGTGTTAAAAAACACGGGGAAAAGCCCGTTCAGATGAAGAAAGAGAAGTTTCCCAGAATCCCAAGTTACCTGTTTTGCCTATGCCCTCCTCCAACTTTGGGATCATCATGACCGGGAGCTGACTCTGCCCCTCAGCCCTTTGAAAAAGGTATTTTTCCCGCCGATTTTTTAAAAACTTCTAGCCCGCGACCCGTACGATGCAGAAAGTTGAGAGTGGTCTCAAAATGACCCCCATCCACGACTCTCTGTGCACAAGAATTTTCAGAATGATAGCTTAAACCCCCCCCCAGTTATCCCCGATTCTTTCCCTCAATGCAATCCTATGGGCGAAAAGCCGAAAACGCCGTTTGAGCCGCGCGGTTGACCCGATTTTCACAAAAATATAGCCCGCGACCCGTACGATGCAGAGAGGTGAGAGTGGTCTCAAAATGACCCCCATCCACGACTCTCTGTGCACAAGAATTTTCAGAATGATAGCTTAAACCCCCCCCAGTTATCCCCGATTCTTTCCCTCAATGCAATCCTATGGGCGAAAAGCCGAAAACGCCGTTTGAGCCGCGCGGTTGACCCGATTTTCACAAAAATATAGCACGCGACCCAGACAACGCAGAGAGGTGAGAGTGGTCTCAAAATGACCCCCATCCACGACTCTCTGTGCACAAGAATTTTCAGAATGATAGCTTCAAAAACAACGTAGTTATGCGCGATTATTTGCCGCAATGCAATCCTATGGCGAAATGTTTTCAAGATGGCGACCGGAGCGCTCCGCCTGAACTAGGAGCTCCGAAAAATGGCCGCTTCTCTTCGCCTTGCTTCTAGGGGGTCCGCGGTCCGCTCCTACTCCGCCTCTGGGTAAGGCGGAGCAGGCCAATCCGCTACTGCTTCTACGCTCCTAATCGGAGCGGAGCACATCCCTAGTATATATGGAGAACATGGTGAAATTTCCTCTTCATCACAACAGTTAAAGCTGCAGGTGCCCTGCCCTCTTTATTTTTCATCTGGTTGTTCTAGTATAGCTCCTGCAGCTTTAACTGTTGTGATGAAGAGGGAATTTCACCAGGTTCTCCATATATACAAATGACACCTGCTGAAATTACTTTTTCAATTCAACTGTTAAAGACACAGGAGCTCTGTCCTCCTTTTCATAGGGTCACCCTAACAAAGGTCTATCCAATGTAGGTGTGAACTGAACAACCTTTCAGCCCTTGAGGTGTGTGACGTGCAACAGAGGGAGGCAGGCCAGGGGCGGCATATTGGCAGTGAGGGTGTGGCCAGAGAGGGAGGTGCCCTGACCCTGTGCTCCCCCTCCCCACTCTCTGTCATGCGCACACAAACATGCACACACAGGCAAACACACTCCCCCTTCTCCCCTCACCCCACCCCACCCCTGATCAGATTTGATAACTTGAGTGTTACAATCTGAGTGGTCAAGAATTGCCCTATTGTAGGGTGACCATATGAAAAGGAGGACAGGGCTCCTGTATCTTTAACTGTAATGTAGAAAAGGGAATTTCAGCAAGTGTCAATTGAAGAGGATGGAATTCTCCCTTCATCAACACAGTTAAAGCTGCAGAAGCCATGCCGTCTTTTGTATCTGGCCACTCTACTATAGCTAGTGTAGCTTTAACTGTTGTGATGAAGAGGGAATTTCACCCTCTTCAATTGACACCTGCTGCAATTCCCTTCTCTACATTACTATTAAAGATACAGGAGTCCTGTCCTCCTTTTCATATGGTCAGCCTACCCTATTGCGTTTGCCCCACAGTTCTAACAATGGCTGGACACCGGCCTCAAGAAAAACTGCGTAGCAAGGCATGATGGGAATATCCATCCCCAGCATCAGGAGAGGTGCTTTCATAGAATCATAGAATCATAGAATAGCAGAGTTGGAAGGGGCCTACAAGGCCATCGAGTCCAACCCCCTGCTCAATGCAGGAATCCACCCTAAAGCATCCCTGACAGATGGTTGTCCAGCTGCCTCTTGAAGGCCTCTAGGGTGGGAGAGCCCACCACCTCCCTAGGTAACTATAACAATAACAAATGGTGATTTAAATTGTTGACGGTTTTTTATTTAACCCACCATGGGTTATCGTGTTGTGTGGAGGGCACCGTTGGTTATTTCCTCGGTCACTGTTGGATATTTCATCAGCCGCAGAGTCACAAGGCAAGAATGGTCAAAGCGGTGGCTGGCACTCTAGTCCAGCTGGCAGGATAGATTTTGGGCAGCAATGGCTGATGGGATACTAGCAGGACAGGGGAGAGAGGGCGAGGTATGAGTGAGTCAACTCAACATGGACCAATAGTCAACTCAACACTGATCCTAATCTACACCATAGTTGATTATTATCACATCGTGTGGGGAGTACTCCCTAGATAAACAACTGTTGAGTTGATTATTATCCCACCGTTGACTGAACGTGTTGTCTGAACACAACCTTCCTTTTCCTACAGAATACTCCTCACCAACGCAAAATAAATGCAGGATAAAATCAGGGTTAGAAGGTAACTTCCTTTGGAACTTGCTGCCTCTGAGTTTAGTGAACAAAAACTAAATTGCTTTCTGAGGGTGATTTACTGGGCGGCTTGTTGCTATTGCCATGGCCATCATCACCATACCACAACACAAAACCATTTTTAAAAAGTTCCTATAACTCTGGATTGTTCTTAATGTGGTTTCCTCAAGAATAAACTTAAAGGCAAGATCATTATCAGACCAAACAGTATCAGACATACCGTTCAGAGCTTCCTTATCTTCGCATCTTGTAGCATAATTGCCAGCAGTTATTCACCCCCATGTTTCTCTTTTAGAACTGCGGCGGAATTAAATTGGCATAGATTTGCTTGTGGTAATCTTTGTCAAACACATATTTGCAGAGAGGTTAATAATAGCCAACCCAAGGTCTCCTAGAGAAGCTAAGCCAGAGAAAAGTTAGGCCCAATTGTATTGCTTAGCTCCTCCAACCTGGTACTCTCCAGATGTGTTGGACAGCAAGGCCCATCATTCCCAGCCAGCAAAGCCAATGGCCATACTGGCTGGGAATTATGGGAGTTGTGGTCCAAAACGTCTGGAGGGCACCAGGTTAGGGTATGGCTGGCTAAGCTTATCGCAAGTAGTCTGGAAAGTTACAAAAGAAGTAATTAAGTAATGTTCAAGAATAGGGAAGGCAGTGGTTAAAGCTGAATACACAGAAATAACACAGGTAGAGTTCAGAAGGTTCCGATGAAAACCGGTATTAACTGGAAGAGCGGGCAAACAGCTTCCATAAGTAGAAGGTGGGCACATTTGGAAATGGTTGGGTCAACGTAGGAACAACAACCAGTCAAAAGTCAAACTCACAATGTGACCAAATTGGGATTTAAGAACATAAGAGAGACTGAAAGAACTGGGCATGTTTAGCCTGGAGAAGAGAAGATTGAGGGGAAACATGACAGCACTCTTCAAATACTTGAAAGGTTGTCACACAGAGGAGGGCCAGGATCTCTTCTCGATCCTCCCAGAGTGCAGGACACGGAATAAATGGCTTGAGTTAAAGGAAGCCAGATTCCAGCTGGACATCAGGAAAAACTTCCTGACTGTTAGAGCAGTACGACAATGGAACCAGTGACCTAGGGAGATTGTGGGCTCTCCCACACTAGAGGCCTTCAAGAGGCATCAGGACAGCCACCTGTCAGGGATGCTTTAGGGTGGATTCCTGCATTGAGCAGGGGGTTGGACTCGATGGCCTTGTAGGCCCCTTCCAACTCTGCTATTCTATGATTCTATGAAGTGCCCTGAGGCTGGATCAGACCAAGGGTCCACCTAGTCCAGCACTCTGTTCACACAGTGGCCAAGCAGCCATCAGCCAGGGATGAAAAACAGGACATGGTGCAACAGCACCCTCCTACCCATGTTTCCCAGCAACTGGTGCACACAGGCTGACACAACCATCAGGGCTAGTAGCCATTGATAGCCTTTGCCTCCAGGAATTTATCTAACCCCTTTTAAAGCCATCCGAATTGGTGGCCATCAGTACGTCCTGTGGTAGTGAGTTCCATAATATAACTATGCACTGTGTGAAGAAGTCCTTCCTCTTATTTGTCCTGGATCTCCCACCAATCAGCTTCATGGGATGACCCCGTTGGGTTCTAGTATTTTGAGAGAGGGAGATGTTAAGGGCTTACTGATAAAAAGGTCTGGTTAAGACTCAGAGGTTAATCACTACCGTACCATTGACCAAGCTTGGAGATGTTTGTAAAGCTGTCAGTTTAATTTTCTTTCGTTATACCACTGTGTGAGTGTGATATTCCTGTTGCTGTCTTATAAGCTTTCTTTCGAATCATTTTAAAGACGCTGCACTGTCCAGCTCAATGAAGTAGGCAGCTCCTCACACAAAGCAAGTGTTTCCTCTGCACAGAGAGATCCATCATTGTCCTTGTGCAGATAAATTGGCATTGAAATGGTTTCAGCGGCATCCGGCGTGCAGCCATAAATCAAAATACATTCCTGCAGAACTCATGACAGTGTGCACGGGGGCCCCCGGCAGCACCCGTCCAGACCTGCTACGTCATCAGCCCCCACATCTTGCCCTAGGACCCCGTGCAAGTAATTAAACAACTCAGCTTGTTCCTATGCAAGTAATTAAATAGCTCAACTCAAGACATTAAAATTGGAAACACTCAGAAAATTGTGTTGGGTGGGTGGGCGGATTTTCAGTCTCCCTAGGGAATTTTGTAGCAGACCTGAAAGTTGATTGATTCAGTCAGTTGTTATATGTCAATACTGCCCAATAGCTGAAGCTCTCTGTGTGGTTTACAAAAATTAAAAATCATTAAAATACATTATACATAGTATAATTTTTTTCATACAACCATATAACTGGACAGTGCACACATACACATTTAAACCATTTTGAACAATCATCAATAAGAAAAATACAGGTCCTGATTAAAACTTAACCATATAGAATCATAGAATAGTAGAGTTGGAAGGGGCCCACAAGGCCATTGAGTCCAACCCCCTGCTCAATGCAGGAATCCACCTTAAAGCATCCCTGACAGAGGGTTGTCCAGCTGCCTCTTGATTGCCTCCAGTGTGGGAGAGCCCAAAACCTCCTTAGATAACTGGTTCCATTGTCATACTACTCTAACAGTGAGGAAGTTTTTCATGATGTCCAGCCGGAATCTGGTTTCCTGTAACTTGAGCCCATTATTCCATATCCTGCACTCTGGGATGATCGAGAAGAGATCCTGGCCCACCTCTGTGTACAAAATTAGAGAAGGTAGTAGTTGATATGAATGATAGTAACCTGCAAATCTGCAAATTTGATAAGCGTTCCCTGCACCTCCTCGTCCAAATCGTTAATAAAAATGTTGAAGAGCACTGGGCCCAGGACTGAGCCCTGCGGTACCCCACTCGTTGCCTCTCCCCAGTTTGAGAAGGTTCCATTGATAAGCACTCTTTGAGTCCGATTCTGTAGCCAACTGTGAATCCACCTAATAGTTGTTCCATCTAGCCCACTTTTAGCTAGTTTGTTATTTATTTATTTTATTTTATTTTATTTATTTATTTATTACATTTTTATACCACCCAATAGCCTAATCAGAATATCATGGGGCACTTTGTCAAAGCTTTGCTGAAGTCAAGATATATTACGTCCACAGCATTCCCACAGTCCACAAGGGAAGTTACCCGACCAAAAAATGAGATCAGATTAGTCCGACAGGATTTGTTCTTGACAAATCCATGCTGGCTTCTAATAATCACTGCTTTGTTTTCAAGGTGCTTACAGATTGACTTCTTTATATCTGCTCCAAAATTTTCCCAGGGATGGATGTCAGACTGACTGGGACAGGTTCCTCTTTTTTGCCCTTTTTGAAGGTAGGGACAACGTTAGCCCTCTTCCAAATGCCTAAAAGAAGAGGATTGTCTTAACCTGGCACCGAAAAGATAATAATATTGGTGCCAGGCAGGGCTCATGGGGGAGATTGTTCCGGAATCAGGGAGCCACCACCAAGAAGGCCCTCTCCCTTGTTCCCACTTTCTGAGCCTCCTTTGGAGGAGGCACCTGGAAGAAGACCTTAGATGATGAGTGAAATGTATTGGTAGGTTCATGCTGGGAGAGGTGTCCGTCATGTATTGTGGTCCCAAGCCAAATAAGGCTTTATAGGGTTTTTTTAAATCTCTCTCTCTCTTTCTCCCTATCTATCTATCTATCTATCTATCTATCTATCTATCTATCTATCTATCTCATTTATAGCTTACCCTTTTTCCTCCAAGGAACCAAAGGCAGCATACATAATCCTCCTCCTCTCTGTTTTATCCTGACAACAACAACCCTGTGGATTAGAACCCAGATCTCTTGACTCCCACCCAACACTCTAACCACTACGCCACACTGGCTCTCTTCAGTTTCGCAAGGTTCAAAGCAGTACCTTGAAAAGGCCTTGGAAATATACAAATATATGCGGGCTAAAATATATATAAATATATTCAAGAGGGCTAAAATCAGTGTTCTATGTCCGGATGTTCCTGTCCCCAAAGTTACCAGGTACCAACAAACTGCTGCAAGACTGAATTGTTTCCGAGCCCAATTCAAGGTGCTGGTTTTAACCTATAAAGCCCTACATGGCTTGGTACCGCAATACCTGATGGAACGCCTCTCCCGACATGAACCTACCCGCTCACTGCGCTCAACATCTGAGGTCCTCCTCCGAGTGCCTACTCCGAGGGAAGCTCGGAGGATGGCAACAAGGGAGAGGGCCTCTTCGGTGGTGGCCCCCCGACTGTGGAATGATCTCCCCGATGAGGCTCGCCTGGCACCAACACTGTTCTCTTTTCGGCGCCAGGTCAAGACTTTTCTCTTCTCCCAGGCATTTTAAAAGCATTTAACAACGTTAAGTTTGTTTTTAATGGACCCCAGAATTGTTGTATTTAAATGAATACTGTTGTTTTTATACTGTTTTTTATGTTTTTGATGGTTTTTAAATTTTGTATATTTTTAATGTTTACCATTTTAATTGTTGTAAACCGCCCAGAGAGCTTCGGCTGTGGGGCGGTATATAAATGTAATAAAATAAATAAATAAATAAATAATTGCACCGAATTGGAATATAGGCATTTGTGGCTGCTATTGATCTTGCTGTGCCAGTGATCGCCCTCCCCCTAATTGGACCTTGTATTCATTTCATTGGTATTTGTTTGATTGGATTCTGCGTTCGTTTGAGCCCTGAATGTTACTGTGGCCTCCTTATCGATAGCAACAACAGTGTATAGGGCCTCTCCACTTAGGTCCTTCCCCAACCTGGTGCCCTTCAGGTGTATTGGGTGACAATTTTAATTTTACTGTGGGTTTAATTCTATTTTAACTTCTGTAAATTTATATTTATAGAATCATAGAATCATAGAATAGCAGAGTTGGAAGGGGACTACAAGGCCATCGAGTCCAACCCCCTGCTCAATGCAAGAATCCACCCTAAAGCATCCCTGACAGAGGGTTGTCCAGCTGCCTCTTGAAGGCCTCTAGTGTGGGAGAGCCCACAACCTCCCTAGGTAACTGATTCCACTGTCGTACTGCTCTATCAGTCAGGAAGTTTTTCCTGATGTCCAGCTGGAAACTGGCTTCTTTTAACTCGAGCCCGTTATTCCGTGTCCTGCACTCTGGGAGGATCGAGAAGAGATCCTGGCCCTCCTCTGTGCGACAACCTTTTAAGCATTTGAAGAGTGCTCTCATGTCTCCCCTCAATCTCCTCTTCTCCAGGCTAAACATGCCCAGTTCTTTCAGTCTCTCTTCATAGGGCTTTGTTTCCAGACCCCTGATCATCCTAGTTGCCCTCCTCTGAACACGCTCCAGCTTGTCTGCGTCCTTCTTGAATTGTGGAGCCCAGAACTGGACACAATACTTTAGATGAGGCCTAACCAGGGCCGAATAGAGAGGAACCAGTACCTCACATGATTTGGAAGCTATACTTATATGTTTTAGTTGTATATGTTTTAATATTGTAAACCACCTTGAGTCCTAGTACTGGGAAAAAGGTAGGATATAAATATCATCACCATCACCATCATCACCATCAGCATCAGCGTCATCATTATCATCATCATCATCATCCAACTCCCAAAAGCCTCACCTGACCACACTGGGCCCTGCTTGCTTCCTGCGTTTTAAGGTGCAAGAAAAACAGGTGGGTCTGGGGCGGGGGAAATGCCGACCTCTCGCCTGTCTCCTGCTGCTGATCACTCTCCCACCACCACCACCACCACGACGCCCTTCTCCACCCCAAGGTACTTTCCCCTACAGCTGGGCTACAGTGTCAGATTTTCTCCGTCCATTCATCTAATGCCACGGCGATGCTGTCAATTTTACTTTCAACCCATTCCCTAATAACCCCCAGCGTCGCGTGTGCATTGTTCACCCCCCACCCCCACCCCACATGGATGAGGTGTTTTCACTGAGCCCCACCCCACTCCAACCCCAACGTCTCTTTTGACTTCTTCAGCACTGCCGATTCAGACCCAATTTTTGTCCAGCCTTACTGGTCCCAAGCCAGTCTGGCCCACTAACCTCTGAGCTTCTCAACCAAACAGATCAAGGCTATCAATGGCTACTAGCCCTGATGGTTGTGTGCTATCTCCAGTATTCGAGGCAGTAGGCCTGTGTGCACCAGGGGAACATGGGTGGGAGGGTGCTGTTGCACCATGTATGTTCTTATGTTCTTAACAGATGGCCTCTCCGTCAGAAGACCAAGAGGGGTCCTTACAGCTGTCGTTTGTGCAGAGCACCACCCACCCACGCACCCAAAAGGGTCTCTTGCTGAACTTTTAATCTGGCAACCATTCTCGGCATGTGGTTTGGGTGGCCTCCCACAGAGGCCACCCAAGGAGAGAGAGAGAGAGAAAGATGTGGTACCTCTGGCAAGGGAAACTGTCATGATTGTGGTTGCAGAAGGGAAGCAGCTGAGAGTCCTTAGCGTGGCTTCCTCCCCTGTGGCTCCCAGATCAAAGGCCGCCAGCAAGTTTCACAAGCGGCTTTTAACTCCCAGGGTTGCAAACTCCACCTGCTGGGATCTGTAATCCTGGCCCTTGAACAGGGAGCAGATCCAAAGCAAGGATTGCAATGCTCTGTGTGTTTGTGTGCATGTTGTTCCACCACAACTCTTCTGCCTCTGGTGCAATAACATGATGCTGTTTGTGGTTGTCCTGGAAAATATGCCCCACATGAAGGGAACAGCCTGGTCCAAGATGCTTCTTCGCCTGTTTCTGTTTATTAGCACATATTCATTCCCCCGTCCACCCCCCACCAAAAAAGTGTCTTCTTTGTATGAACACGAGAAGAGCCCCCAGGCTGGATTAGACCAAGGTGGGTCCCTCAAGGCCAGCATCCTGCTCCCAACAGAGGTTGGCCAGGTGCTTCTAGGAAGCCCACAAGCAGAGTTTAGAAGCAACAGAGTGTGGCCCTTGCCCAGCATTTGGTATTTGTATGTCTGGGCTCAGGGCCGACACCCGGGGCATTTTGCTGGCTGAGGCAAAGGACAAGAGGGCGCCCCCTTCCCCCTTCCATGCATGGACCAAAACTGGCTGGATTGGCGACATAATCTTACTCCAACGGTGGCAATGGCATCGTGTCCTCCACCATACCTGAAGCAGCCAGCAGCCTAGTTTAGGGTTCCCAGTGCAGGCTGTGTGGCATATGCAGCTCGGTCCCCCCATGGAAAGAAACAGGCGGGGACGTCCAGAGGAACAGTGGGGAGGGGCCCACAGCTGCCCTCGCCATCTGCTGCCTGAGGCAATCCCCTCACTCTGCCTGAGGCTTCTATTGAGCTCTTGTAGCTAAGGCTCCTTGCTAGCCTTATCCTCCACGGATTTGTCTGACCCCCTTTCAAAGCCATCACAGCATCCTATGGCAGCGAATTCCATAGGTTGACCATGCACTGTGCGGACATCCATTCATCCGTTCTGAATCTCCCACCAATCAGTTTCATCAAAGAACATATCACAGGGCCGGAGAGCTCTGTGGAGAGCTCTGACCAAGAAACACGACCCCCCTCCCATCAATGTACAGCGTTTGAAGTGCTTATAGTGCCTGGTAATGATGCCTCAAACTAAAGCCACGTTCCACTGATTCTTATCTAGAAGGAATGACAGCAACCTTGAAATTGCAGTGGGGTACAACTTTAAAGCTAATTAATGAAAGTTCATTTTTGTAGTTAGCACCCCGCAATACCAGTAAAATGTTGAAAAAACGGGGGGGGGGACTTCTAGTGTGCACTCCTATGGCTGGGGAATTCTAGGAGTGGTAGGACTTCTTTCTGCCTAAACTAGGGTGACCATATTTTGGAAACCAAAAAGGAGGACAACATGGTCACCATGTTAAAATTATTTTAAAAATAATAATTTTAAAACCTCAAACTTTTTTTAAAAAATCCTAAAACTCAATGGATGGACAGATCTGTTTCAAACTTGGCATAGCTAAAGTCCTTGTTAAGAGCAATCATGGTGCCAAGTTTCATCTCTTTGTCTTAAAAAAAACATTTTAATTTTTTTTTTAAAAAATCCTCACATTTAAAAAAATTCCTAAAAATCAATGGATGAACAGCTCTGTTTCAAATTTGGTATGGCTAAAGCTCTACCTAAAAGCTATCATGGTGCCAACTTTCATCTCTTTATCTTTAAAAATGACGATTTTAAAAATAATAATTTAAAAAATTCCTAAAAATCAACGATTGGATGGATCTGTTTCAAATTTGGTATGACTAAAGCCCTTCCTAAGAGCTACCATCATGCCAAGTTTCATGTCTTTATCTTAAAAAATGACGGAGTTATAAGCATTTTTGTTAATTCCCATTAGAGCTGCTCTTTGGAGAAAATCCGGATTTCCCCCCTCCCGGATTTGTCATTAAAACCCCCGACAAATCTGGGCAAATCTGGTCATATGGTCACCCTACCTAAACATATGTAGGATCACACCCTAAATGCTTTTTGTCAGCCTAGTTCACTGCAGGCTGCAGACTAGAGCTGTGCACGGACCCTACGATCCGCTCTGGATACCAATCTGGACCTTTCGGATCAGGTCCGCTCTGCTTTGGGTCAATCTGCCTCCACTCTGCTCCGCTGCAGATCCGGATCCAGATCCAGAGCTCCTCCCCGCCCCCATAGACTTGCATTGCAAATGTAAAACACCTATAACTTTTTTGGTTTTCAAGTTAGAAACATGAAAATGGGCACCATGATAGCTTCTAAATAAATCCTTAGTCATGGCCACTTTGAAGGAAATGGGATCATCCTCTGATTTTTGGGGAATTTTTTAAAAGATTCCCCTCCCCATTTACAGAAATGCAGTGATCTCCATTATTTTGTAAGCTACACACATGTAACTGGGCACCATGATAGCTTCCACATAGGATCTTAGGCATGACCACTTTGAAGGAAATCAGATCATGCCCTGATTTTGGGGGAATTTTTAAAAATATTTCCAACTAACTCCTCCAAACACAGCTCCAGAAAATTTCACTCCTCACTGACTGAAGTCCTAACCCAAAAAAACAGAGAGAGAAAAGTGTCTCTGTATGCCTCTGGCTTAGTCCCCCCCCCCTCCAACATTGGGACTGGAGGATGCTTCACATGGGGTGATCACTTATCAGCATGATTGGGAGATGAAGCTGTCTATCAATGCTGAAAAAGGCTTATTTCCCCCTCTCGCTTACCCATTAAAAAAAATCATTGCAACCCAACCGCTGAATGGATATTTCTGAAAATCTACGCAAATGACCCCCAGTGAGCAATCTCTAAGCTCAGTAATTTTCAGGGCTCTATCTTTTAAAAATAAGGAAGTTATAGGCATTTTTTCACCCAATACAAATCAATGGGAAAAAACTCTCAAAATGGCGTCCGGAGCTCCGGATTGAGGCGAAGCGATCTGAAATGAGGTGAAGCAAAGTGCACTTTGCTCCCTAGACCCAATCTGGATCTGAATTTAGAGGGTCCGGATCGGGTCGCTCCACTCCGATTCAGGGATCTGAATCAGAGTGGAGCATAGCCCTTCTGCAGACTACCCCCCTCCACCCTCACCCCATCACCAACTTGAGCTTGGTGCCCGGGGCAAACACCCACCTCACCCACCACAAAGCCTGGCCATGACCCTTGGATTCTAGTATTACAAAAGGGCAGGGGACACCTTCCTCTCCACTTTCTTCACACTCTATGTAGTTTGATATACTGGTGTCATATGCCCATGGCCTCTCCCACCCTGCTGTTTTCTGTACCTTTCCCATTCCTATGCTATCTTTTCCCTGAGATGACCCCCATGAGATGACCCCAAGAAGGCACCCATGGCAGGAGATCTGGGGGAGCCTGGGCCCTCAGGGGAGATGACTTAGCCTCCAAGAGCATTTTTGCCCCAGGACGCAGACCAGTAAGGAGAAGTGCTTGAATACAAAGAAAGGCTCTTCAAGAGGAAGAGACTCCTCAGGAGCAGGGCATGTAATGAACTGCAGCTGAGCCCTAGGTGGGACTTCAGAAGCTCTGGCAATATAAGCCTGAGTATCGGTCTATGTCTTCTACTAGCTCCAGTGCCTTGTAAGTCTGGCCTTGTGCCATGATCGAACCTTTGTGCTACTGACCTTGTACTCATCATGCTTGACTCTGCTTCTTGGACTGTATCTTGTATCTGGCTGCTTGTCTGTGTTTGAACCTTGGCTGCTCCTCAGACTTCTCTCTTGGGACTCTCCTTCTTGACTACTAAAACTATGCCTCTGACTTGCTTTTGAATTGACCTCAGTGGCACGGAGTGCCTTCTACAAACTCCGGTTGGTGGCCCAGCTACGCCCCTATCTAGACAGGGATAACCTGGCTTCAGTTGTCCATGCTCTGGTAACCTCCAAGTTAGATTACTGCAATGCGCTTTACGTAGGGCTGCCTTTGAAGACGGTTCGGAAGCTGCAGCTCGTGCAAAATGCAGCGGCCAGATTGATTTCGGGAACCACAAAGTTTGACCATATAACACCTGCTCTGGTCCGCTTGCACTGGCTGCCTGTATGTTTCCGAGCCCAATTCAAGGTGCTGGGTTTGACCTATAAAGCCTTACATGGCTTGGGACCACAATACCTGACAGAACGCTTCTCCCGACGTGAATATACCTGGTCACTACGTTCAACGTCTAAGGTCCTCCTCCGGGTGCCTACTCCGAGAGAGGCTCGGAGTGTGGCAACGAGGGACAGGGCCTTTTCGGTGGTGGCCCCCAGACTATGGAATGATCTCCCTGACGAGGCTCGCCTGGCGCCAACGCTGCTATCTTTCCGGCGCCAGGTTAAGACTTTCCTCTTTGCCCAGGCATATGGCGGCACATCCTAATTACCCACATGTTTAGTTTTTAATCAGTTTTTAATGCTTTATGTGTGTATGTTCTGTGTTTTAGAATTTTAAATTTTGTATACTTGTTTTTATCTCAATTTTAGAATTTCTGTAAACCGCCCAGAGAGCCCTGGCTATGGGAGCGGTATATAAGTGCAATAAATAAATAAATAAATAAATAAATAATTGCCCCTTCGTTCAACGCAACACGAAGCCTGATCCAGCCATAGGAGGACAGGAAGCTGCCTCCTGCCAGGTCAAACGATCTGGCAGCCCAATTTGGTCTCCTCCAATTGGCAGTGGATCTCCAGGACGTCAAGCAAAGAGAAGTCTTTTTCCATCACTGGTTTAGGGATGGGTGGATGGGCGAGTGAGTGATGCCTGAGATCATCAGGAATCTCTGAATGTCACATGGACACCCGTCTCGTGCCTGATTCCCATTCATGTTTGCACTCGCTGCTCACTTTGCACAAATGGGAGATCGGCGTAAACCGAGACTGTGTTTCGGTGCTCGCATTAGGTGCTTCAAATGGGGGCATGCTCACATAGTTTGTGAGCAAATACAACCTTCTCATTCTACACCTGTCCCCTCATCCTGTCTTTGACTGGAGATTCCAGGGACTGGACCTGGGGTCTTCGGCAGGCCGGGTATGTTCTCTACCAGTGAGATACAGCCCCATGACCATGTTGTGGTCCGTTTTCCCAGAGGGTTCAGTTGGGGATAGTTTAAAAGCTCTTCCCGGGTTGGGGGATACAGGAGCTGGGTCGATGGGTCTTCCCCTAGTGATGGTTCCTCTACTTTCAAATGAAGCATGGAGTGAGGCCGTAGCTAGACCTAAGGTTTATCCCAGGATCATTCCGGGTTTGTCCCTGCCTGAATACTGGATGCCCTGTGTGGCACTTAGATGAACAGGTTTGACCTCAGGACAATCCTGGGATAAACCTTAGGTCGACCTACGGCCTCAGTCTCTTGGCACTGTGCTCATCCCATCCCATTTGTTCCTCTGTGCTCTTGCCCACCCTTCTCTCCTGCTTGCTGTACAGAGAAGCACCCCAGCTGCGGCCCCATCACAGCAGCAGGAGGGTAGTCAACAAAGAGCCCAGTGGGGGAGCCCGGCAGGGCGTTTGGTGCCCACAGTTTTTGCTGAGTGGCAGAGCCCCCACTTCGTAGGTCCCATGTTTTATTCCTGGCAGCATCTCCAGGGAGGGCAAGGAAAGAACCCAGTCTGAAACCCTGGAGAGCCGCTGCTGCCAGTCCGTGTTGACAATGCCAGTGGGCCTGACTTGGTATGAAGCGGCAGATGTCCCAAGGCTGCTTCCTGTGTTCCTTAAGCTCAAAGCCTCGGCACAGCCTCTGATGGGGACCTGGCAGTTCTACAGAGGAGTGAAGTTTGGACGCAGGAAAAATATTGTTGCTAGCATCAGCTCAGAGTATGGGAAAACAACCCCCTTCCCTTGATGTTTCTGCGTAGGTGGCTTGGTTGAGCTGCTTGCTTAGTGAGGGTTTGTGGCTACCAGGCACACCTGACCTGCGTCAGTGGGAGGTGAGAGGAAGCAGGTTGGCACGTGGAGTTTAGGAGGCAAAGGAGCTGGAGCCCTCAAGAGCTGAAGCTGCCTGGGGAAGAGGCTCGGCTCCCAATGCAGACGACCGTGCTTTCGAGGTTTGTTCACACCCTCATCCTCATCCTGTTTCCAAGTAAGACAGTTTTACCACCCCCACCGCCCCCACCCCAACCTCCTCCTCCACCCCCTTTTGTCTGCAGAAATCTCTCCTCACAGCAAGACCCCCCTCCCTCACACATCTGCTGTGAGGATAAACAAGACGGTGCTATAATAAACATGACAGAGACGACAGAATTATAGCTACCCATCCAGGGTGTGTGATATTTTATTTTAACAAGGTTGAGTTTATGCAGCAATTCCATAGCTCTTGAATAAGGAAGCGTCTCCAACTTCCAAGCATGTAACACAGGAATGTGAAAACACTTTTCTCATGGAAACTGAGGAAGGAAGGAAGGAAGGAAGAGACAATTCATGGTTGCTCCTAGGTACCCAGTTCTATGCTTCCAATTTCAGCCTTGGACTGTGATGCTCGCCACTCTTCCGTGCTGTACAGTGATGCTAGTGGTTAAAATCATGAACACAAAGCAAGAGGAAGGACAACATGGCACAACGTGGTTCTTCCAAGCAGAGGAAGCTGGGAGAACATCACGGCACAGCTTGGAAACACTTGCTGTGGAGCATCTGCTTGGCCCACAGAAGGTCCCATGTCCAACTCTCTGGCATCTCCAGGTAGAAAGAGCAGGCAGCAGGTGGAAGGAAAAGACCCTGTTCAGCCTATGACCTGGAGTGAGGCTGCCAGCCAGAAGAGACAATGGAGGTCAAGATGGGCCAATGGCACGAATCCCTGTAAGACAGCTTTGTATGAGAAAAGGGACGTGCTAAACCAACACCAGCCAGAGAGGGAAGTGAGCTGGGGGTTGGACTCGATGGCCTTATAGGCCCCTTCCAACTGTACTATTCTATGATTCTATGAAGTTGGAAGGAGCAGATTAATGGATGAGATGATGTCAAAAGAAATGAAGCAAGAAGATAAGGCTAACTCTCAGGTGTTCACCTGGTTTCCACATAACACTAAGCCAGGACTTGTTTAGCACTAAATGAGGTTTGTTTGAATGTCCGAACCTACACTGGGCAACAAATCATGAGTTATTTTTTTGGAAATGACCCTCAGTTTAAAGCTACAGTTTGAAATTGGTTTATGAATTCTGGCTTGCTTTGACCATGGTTTGTTGTTATGTCAGAATCCAGAATACTGGTTTATTCCTGGGCCATAGCTAGACCTAAGGTTTATCCCTGGTCCGTCCAGGAGTCAAACCTGTTCATCTAGGTGACACACAGGGGATCCAGTGCTCAGGCAGGGGTGAACCCTGGAGGATCCCAGGATAAACCTTCGGTCTAGCTGTGGCCTTGGTTTGTTTCCTCCCCCACCCCCCGCAAGCTCTGTGCCAATCTACAGAGGTGAGAAGCAATCTAAAATGCTCTTGCTTTAAAATCTAAAATGTTCCTCATCACAACAGCTTTTACTGTTGTGATGAAGAGGGAATTTCACGGAGTGCTGATTGCACACCAATGACACCTGCTGAAATTCTCTTTTCTATGCAACAGTTAAAGATAGAGGAGCCTTGTTCTCCTTTCCATATGATCACCCTATATGTGTACTTTCGTAGGATTGCAATTCGAAAGTGTAACTTTCAGGATACCCTGACCATGATACCCACACAGTGCAAAATGGTAAGGACGCAGACAAGCGGGAGCGTGTTCAGAGGAGGGCAGCCAGGATGATCAGGGTTCTGGAAACAAAGCCCTATGAAGAGAGACTGAAAGAACTGGGCATGTTTAGCCTGGAGAAGAGAAGATTGAAGGGAGACATGATAGCACTCTTCAAATACTTAAAAGGTTGTCACACAGAGGAGGGCCAGAATCTCTGCTCGATCCTCCCAGAGTGCAGGACACAGAATAACGGGTTCAAGTTACAAGGAGCCAGATTCCAGCTGCACATCAGGAAAAACTTCCTGACTGTTAGAGCAGTATGACAATGGAACCAATTCCCTAGGGAGGTTGTGGGCTCTCCCACACTAGAGGCCTTCAAGAGGCAGCTGGACCACCATCTGTCAGGGATGCTTTAGGGTGGATTCCTGCATTGAGCAGGGGGTTGGACTCGATGGCCTTGTAGGCCCCTTCCAACTCTGCTATTCTATGATTCTATGATTCTATGATAAACTCTCCAAAGGAACAAAGGATTTGCTTCCTGACTCCCCCCTCCCAAAAGTGTGCAAACCCTCTCAATCCACTCCCTAACCCCGGAAAAGACCCCAACCCCCGCCCCTAAACACACAGGCAAAACACACTCCATAATTTAAAACAACCACCACCAAAATATCCACAGCCATGATCATACAGGCAAAAAAGTCTTTTACTGTTGCTAGGATGTTTGGGATACCAGCCTTACTGGCAGAAGAGATGGAGGGGAAACAAACCATGAATAGGCTGAGTAAACCATGATAGCTTTGCTTGTCTGCACAACTGACATTGCCTTGTTCAACATAATATGGTTAAAATAAATCAAGGCTAAGCGTTCTGTGCAGATGCAGGCACAAGCGGGGTGGGTGCGTCTCCATGCTCATGATCCCGGCTAATGTGGTAACTTGGGCAGGATCTACACTACTGCTTTAAAGCACTTTAAAGTGCTTTATAACAGTTTTGACAACTGTTGGGGCCCAGGATACACTGCATATACAGTTTTCAAAACGTTTTCAAAGTGCTTTAAAGTAGGGTGACCATATGAAGAGGACTGGGCTCCTGTATCTTTAACTGTTGCATAGAAAAGGGAATTTCAGCAAGTGTCATTTGTATATATGGGGAACCTGGTGAAATTCCCTCTTCATCACAACAGTTAAAGGTGCAGGAGCTATACTAGAGTGGCCAGATTTAAAAGAGGGCATGGCACCTGCAGCTTTAACTGGTGTGATGAAGAGGGAATTTCCCCAGGTTCCCCATGTATATAATTGACACCTGCTGAAATTTCCTTTTCAATATAACTGTTAAAAATACAGGAGCCCTGTCCTCCTTTTCATATGGTCATCCTATTTAAAGCGCTTTAAAGCAGAAGTGTAGATTGGCTTACAAATGCTATGACTCCCCCCACCCCCTTCCCCACTCCAAGTTGCTACAGAAGCATTTATTTTCTGCCACTACATAAAAAGCCTCCAATCAGAACTGCCCAAAGAAAGAGAGCTTTTGTAAGAGCTGCAAACCCCAGAGTTGAGTCATACCAAACTCGTGTCAAGAGAGGCAAAGAGAGTTGCATTGTGATCATAATGAGGACCAGCAAGCAGGCGAAAAAGTCTTTTGCGGAACTCAAAAGCTTTGCATATTCCTACATGAATGGCATTAACAACATCACCTTGGTCTTTTGTTTCTCTGCACCTTATTAAGCTAACAAACTCAAGGAAATTATTATTTTTAAAATGGCATGCAATGAAATTATTATATACATGCAAACAAGTAAACACTTTCTGTTCCTTTTTACCAGCAGGACAGAGCGTCAGTGAAAGAAAGTCTGATCCAGTAGACTCAACGTGCTCTAGACCATACAAAGGTGACATGGGAGAGGAAGAGTTGATGGGTGTGTGTGTGTGTGTGCGTGTGTTTTAGGAGATCTGCTCCTTAACTGCAAAGTCATTCGGTGAAGACAAGAGGGTGGGGCTCTTTGAAGTGTCTTCTGCAATGGGAGATGCACTGGACACAGCTTCAACGAGGGCTGGCAGATCTGTTGGAAGAAAAGTCACAAACAGTTAATAGGTAACAGAATTTCCTGTTGAGAAATTTTCAGGCTGGGAGAAGGAACTCTGAAAGCTTCATCACACCTACACATCTGTCCTGTTTTCCCCTCGAATTATCCCACTTCATTTCCATAGCATATGAAATGCACTTTCAATGTTGTCCCTCCGCCCCAGCACTGCTGGAGGAGCTTCTTGTGGCGCCCATCAGCCTCCCCCCACCCCTGCATCACTAGCCACCTTCTGCCCTCCTTTAAGCCCGGTCCGCCTCCTTGTTTCCTGCTGGCTTTGGACTCCCAAGTGCAGGCTGTTTCCTCTTTCCTCTTCTTCTTTGACAATGCGTAAGAACTGGACTTTCCACGCACCAAAATACGTCGCTAAGAGGGGTGGTGGTGGGGAGAACTGCAATCACAGCAGGACATGGTCGCCGTCATCGGAGTCCTTTGCATGCAATTCACCGCGACAGCAGACTATAAGGTTGGTGTGATAAAGCTTTGAGTGGCGTGTGGGATCAAAGACGCCACAAAAAGACACTTTAGATAAAGATCCCCCAGATGTTTGCCGTTTACATGACCCAACTGAAACCACCTTCAAGCTGGTTTAGCTAGCTTACTGCCCAGGCAGGAACCCTTGGAACTGAAGTCCTATGAAGGCTAAGGAAAGGAAAGGAAAGGACCCTCTTGTGCAAGCACTTGAGTCATTGCTGACTCCTAGAGGGACGCCTGCTTTCGCTGACGTTTTCTTGGCAGACTTTGTAGTGGGGTGGTTTGCCATTGCCTTCCCCAGTCGTAGTTACCTTTCCCCCAGCTAGCTGGGTACTCATTTTACCAACCTCGGAAGGATGGAAGGCTGAGTCGGCCTGAGCCGGCTGCCTGAGAACCAGCTTCCGCTGGGATTGAACTCAGGCCGTGGGGAGAGTTTCGGCTGCAGTAACTGCCGCTTACCACTCTGCGCCACACGAGGCTGTATGAAGGCTAAAGAGATCCCTAATTTAACAACAACAACAAATCTCAGCACCTCATTCTAGGACCATACACAGAATTCTTTTCAAGAAGTCATCAACGTTAAACCAATTTCCAGCTGGTTTGCAATTTTAATATCCAGTGAGGATGTCAGGATATTCTGTTCACCCTGGGACTATGGCTCCCTTCACTGGCTGCTACCTTCGGCTGAGACAAATAATCTACCTTGGAGCATCAGCTCTCCAGGGTTTCAGACAGGGAGTTTTCCTCAGCCATCACTGGAGATACCAGGGACCTTCTGCATACAAAACATGGGCATTGCTAAGCAGAGGCTCAGGAGGCATCGACTGAGGACGTTCGAGCTCTGCATTCCTTGCAACAAGAAGGACAAGTGGCCCACAAGACCCCCTTCCAGCTCTGATCCATCTCAGCTTCTCCACCACTGAGGCATGGCCACCACCATCCCTCCAACCTATGTTTTCGTAAACCAACACATTATTCTCAAGACAGGCACAAAGTCTCTAGTGTTCCGTTTCTCCTCCAAAGGACCCTGAACTTGAATTTCCTGCCGTTTGAAGAAGAAGAAGAAGAAAAACATAGACAAAACTCTCTCTGTCTGGATCCTCTCTTTCCCACGCAGCTTGTAGCATGCAGTAAAGACAGAACCAGGCTCCACACACCTACACAGACCATGGGTGACTTGATCTTACCCACGTCTGCTAAGCTCTGGAGTTGCTCAGGCGGTTCACTCCGATCCGGTCTAGAGGAAGTCCAAACCGTCTCTTGGGCAGTTGCACGACTTTCCTGCGGGATGGAAAGAATCGGGAGACTTGACTCAGGGCCTTGCTAGACCTACCTGGAAATACGGGCATGTGGAGGGGCCAGCCCGCGCTACTAGTAGCGCGGGCTGTCGCTCCTATCCACACGTGAGGCGCGACGGGCTACAGGAAAGCCCCGCTGTGTCCACCATTTTGTTGTAGACTTAAAGGGCTGGGTGCGCAGGAGCGCACCACCGGCAACAACAAGTGGTTTTTTTTGTTTTTTGTTGTTTTAAAGAGTTCCCCACTCCCCCACCCCCGATTTCCCCACCCTAGCCGGGATTCCCCCCCGCGATCCCTGCTTCCCCCCGCGATCTCCGGTTCCCCCCCCACGATCCCCGCTTCCCCCTGTGATCTCCGGTTTCCCCCCCGCGATCCCTGCTTCCCCCCGTGATCTCCGGTTCCCCCCCCACGATCCCCGCTTCCCCCTGTGATCTCCGGTTCCCCCCCCGCGATCCCTGCTTCCCCCCGCTATCTCCGGTTTCCCCCCGCAATCCCCGCTTCCCCCCGCGATCCCCGCTTCCCCCCCCGCGATCCCCGCTTCCCCCCACGATCCCCGCTTCCCCCCCGCGATCCCCGCTTCCCCCCGCGATCCCTGCTTCCCCCCCGCGATCCCCGCTTCCCCCCGCGATCCCCGCTTCCCCCCCGCGATCCCCGCTTCCCCCCGCGATCTCCGGTTCCCCCCCTGCAATCTGCCCACCCCGATCTCTCCCCCTGCCCCAATGGGCCAAGTGCTCCTGTGGAGCACTGCGCCCCATCCGCCACTTTTCCTAGCTACTCGTGAATAATTGCAGTAGCCAGGAAAAGCGGCAGACGGGTCTACATGACTGCGGTTGAGACCGCAGAAAATACCGGGCTACAACTGTAGCCAAATACCCCGGGGCAAGGGAGGGTTACCCCTGCCTGACCCCGGGATCCCCTGGGCATCATGTGGACGCACAGGGGAGGGCCCGGGGCTTGCACCGGGCTAACCCATCGTCAGTGGGACATGCTCAAGACCCTGCTGTATAAACCTCTGTAGAAAGAGACGAAAGAAGCCCTATCTGAAAAGCTGCCCTTTTCTTTTACGCTGGGGGTGTTGAGCCTCTGGCCCAGGGGCCAATCTAGCCATCCCCAAGGAGGCCCTGCTGGCACTAACGTTGTTATTCTTTAGATGCCAGACTAACAGCTCATCCGGATGTTTTAAATGCCTGTCGTGACCTCCAGGAGAGTTCTTGCTGGCTGTTTTTAATCTGCTGCTTTATTATAATTGTGTTCTAACTTATTGTGAATTGCCCTGGAATTGTGAAATGAAGAACAGGGTATAAATACTTTGAATAAATTAAAAAAGGGTGTTGTAAATAAAATTATGTGCGGTGCCGCAGCCAATCGGATGGGAGCTAAGGAGGCCACCCACGGACGGTGACGTTGCATGAGTGTTGCAGGAGCAGCGCCTTAGACAAGGGTTTATTTTGCCTCTTTGCATACTGCAAGGCCAGAGAACCCGTGGCCTTCAGCCTAATGCCAAATGCCCTCTGCATGCGATCAGTTCAGACCATCTGGCAAGACGAGCAACTTGTTCTTTTCCTGGCAGCCCATGGGCTGGGAATGGGGTGGTGGTGGTGGGAGAGAGAGAGAGAGAGAGAGAGAGAGAGAGAGAGAGAGAGAGAGAGAGAGAGAGAGAGAGAGAAGGGATAGCAGAATGAGATAGAGAAAAGGGGGAGCCACCCACTTTTTGCAGAGTCCCGCCCACCACTGGCATTAGCCCCGCCCAGCACTGATATGCAGCCTCAACAGATTACCTATGGTGGAATGTGGCCCTTGACACACCCAAAGTTGCCCACAACTGATTTTCAGTTTATCTGACACCGCTTTGAGAAGTAGCAGCAGCAGCAACAATGAAACTAGAGGCATAGTTCATAGTATCATAGAATCATAGAATAGCAGAGTTGGAAGGGGCCTACAAGGCCATCGAGTCCAACCCCCTGCTCAGTGCAGGAATCCACGCTAAAGCATCCCTGACAGAGGGTTGTCCAGCTGCCTCTTGAAGGCCTCTAGTATGGGAGACCCCACCACCTCCCTAGGTCACTGATTCCATGCCTGGAACCGTAGTTCATGCCTGGATGGATGGACCGAAGGCCTGCTTTGGTGGAAGGCTGCTTCAGGGTGATGCGGCAGCTGCCCAGCCATTTGGTCAGTATGTTTCTAGGGCAGGGGGAGCTCGCCATGGAGCGATGAGTGCTCCCCCTCTTGCCTTGCTTGCAGAAGCCCCCAGGTCCAAGCCTGGGCGCCTCCACCCAAGATCCCAAGTGGCAGCTCCAAGGCAGAATCCCTCCCTGGGCCTCGGGAGAGCTGTTGCCAGTCAAGAGGATTCGGTTCTGGGATGGATGAAGAAACAGACTTCAAAAGGCACTGAAGGTCCAGCAGGTGGCAAATTTCCCCTTGCAAGTTCCACCAACAACGGCTGGAAGCCACCAAAACGATTGGTGGTCTGGCAAAAGAAGGTGGGGCTGGGACAATAGGGCGTGGCCCTCGGGGGAACTGGAAGGGTGGATGTGGTCCCTGGGCCTGAGGCTCTGCCCCCAGGGAGGCTGGAGAAATTTCAGACAAAGTGAAACAATTTAGGTTTTCTAAGAATCCAATCTGAGGAATCCGCTGCGGACCGGCCTCCCCAGGACATGCAGAGTTCTGGATATATTTAACTTCCCCCAAGTTTATGCAAATTCATTCACAGGAAAAGATGCACATTTCAGCTGAGACATATGTCAGGCTGGGAAATATATGCAGGGGGAAATTCAAATAGAATGGGGGGACAATAAGATAAATGCATTCTGTAAATTGTTGCGAATTTTCTCACGTAATTATTTTCTTATTTTTCTACATAATGGAAAAAACAACAACCCGGAATCTGTCTGTGAACAGACATCAGAACAAACCACACTGCACAAACCACGAAACACATGCAGGGCAGATTTTACACCATCCAGCCATCCGGATCTGCACCCCTGTCCAAGCCTGACCAGCTTCCATAAGTGCTGCAAGTCCATTTTTCTTTGGGTTGGACCATTATTAGCGGAATGCAGTGATGTCTCTGTGTGTAAGTTGGTGGTAACGTTTGATCTATTTCTATTGATTGCTTAGACCATAGCTAGACCTAAGGTTTATCCCTGGTCCTTCCAGGGGTCAAACCTGTTCATCTAGGTGACACACAGGGGATCCAGTGCTCAGGCAGGGGCGAACGCTGGATGATCCCAGGATAAACCTTAGGTCTAGCTGTAGCCAAAAACAGCTATTTTATGTATGTTGCCTACATATTACCAGCCTGGTAAACCTGAAAGACTCAACTTTTAAATGCACAACTTGTGACAGTTAAATGGCGTGATTTAAACCATCATAGAATCATAGAATCATAGAATAGCAGAGTTGGAAGGGGCCTACAAGGCCATCGAGTCCAACCCCCTGCTCAATGCAGGAATCCACCTTCAAGCATCCTTGGCTGCCTCTTGAAGGCCTCCAGTGTGGGAGAGCCCACAACCTCCCTAGGTAACTGATTCCATTGTCGTACTACTCTAACAGTCAGGAAGCTCTAACAGTCTTAGAACCAGCACAATGAGGCTGACCTGTTGTGATGTCTCACTGTTTCTTTTGCAGCACCTAAATAAATAAATGAATAAATACTGGGTTCAGGTTGCAAGGCGGACAGAGGATTGCAGCCAGCATGGTGCTTTTGCAGGAGACCTGCTCCCTCCTGTGGCTAAACAGAGCTACAACAGCTACAATTTATATGATGTTTTCTGTTTGCTTTGAGGATTCTTTACCCTGTGGAACATCATTCTGACAAAAATGGCTCAAGAATATTATAAAACCTACACTGATGTTGTTTGTGCCAGTGGTGTGCCGTAAATTTCTTCCAGATTTTTTTTTTTTTTTTTTACTATTCTCTAATTCAACTTGAGAGAACAGAAATTGCTTTGGGAAAGAAATTCAAAGGAGATGAAAATCTTGGGGAAATTCTCATGGGTTGACCCTTGGTAGTGGAGAGCAACGATATCTCTGTGTGTGAGAGTTGGTGCTAAGGTTTGATCTGCTTTCTTGATTTCTTAAGTGGCTGTTTTATGTAAGTTGCTGAGAATTTTTCATAATGCATCCAGTTCTAGGCGCCACTATTCAAGAAGGATGCAGACTAGGGATGTGCTCCGCTCCGATTAGAAGCAGAGAATCAGAAGTGAATTGGCCTGCTCCACCTTGCCCAGAGGCAGAGTAGAAGGAGACCGGGGACCCGTAGAAGCACAGCGAAGAGAAGCGCCCATACGCGGAGAGCTTCTCTTTTCGTGGACCGATCTGATCGCCATTTTGAAAAATTTCGCCCATAGGATTGCATTGCGGAAAAGAATAGGGGATAACTGTGTTGTTTTTTAAGCTATCTTTCTGAAACGTCTTGTGCTTACAGAGTCGTGGCTGGGGGTCATTTTGAGCCTACTCTCAGCTCTCTGCGTGCTGCAGTTCGCTTGCTAGAATTTTTGGAAAAATTGGGTAAAACAGCGGGAAAATGTACCTTTTTCGAAGGGCTGAGGGGCAGAGTCAACTCCCGGTCATGATCACATGATCCCAAAGTTGGAGGAGGGGATAGGCAAAACGGGTAACTTGGGATTCTGGGAACTTCTCTTTCTTAGTCTGAACAGACTTTTCCCAGTGTTTTTTAAAACAGTAGCCCCACCAAATGCACAAACACAACCTGAAATCATATACTAAGCCAATAATAAGAGATAGAAATACAGCACTGCTACCCACCCTAACTTTGGGGAACAACTGAATAGATGTGGTGCAAGGGGATGAGCTCCCCTAGGGCATGGACGTGCCCTGTGCACTCTCCTGTCCTTGGAGGGCCATCAGAGCCCTCCAAAAGTAAATCACTGGAGAGAATGCCTATCATGAGTTGAAGTGATCGTTTGCTTCTTAAAGACTGGTACCTAGACAGGACCAGTCAAATTGGCAGATGATTCCCCCTCCCCCTGGGCACGTCCACTCCCCTCTTACTGGTAAAAGACAGATATAGCCTTTTTTAAAAAAATTCTTCTTGTTGTTTATTCAGCAACACTGCTGCTTTTAATTCCACCTCTCCTTTGTTTATTTATTTATTTATTTATTTATTTGTTCCATTTTATATGCATTACTGGCTTTGAAACTATCCTTGGCTCACTTCCTTGTGCCCCCAGAAATGTCTGCTGCCTGCCTGCCTTCCCTCCCTCCTCCCCTGCCCACCTCGCAGGGATGGTTTTTGTGTGTCTTGCTTTGACTCAGGGGAGAAGTCTTTCCTGTGCTCAAGTTCCAAATCAATTTTTCAAGTGTGGAAGAAGATTCATATTTAGGTTTATCTCTACTCCCCAATTCATGGCATGTTGGGATTTCCTTTGAAACGGGCCCATTGAGCTGTCTGCAGATACTGGGGTGTCCGACTTTCATAAATTCCCCAAAAATCAGGGGATGATGAGATTGGCTTGAAACTTGGCGTCTATGTGGACACATGGGTAAGCTGTCATGGGACCGAAGGTGAGGTTTCTGACATGCAAATTGACGTAGTTGTAAAATGGGACTTGATTTGGGGTGAGTTAAAAGGTTAGAGCCCCGCCAAAAATCAGGGGATGATGGGATTGCCTTGAGTCTTGGCATGCATGTATATCCCTGGATAAGCTATCATGGTGCTGAGTTTGAGGTTTCTAACATGCAAATTGACGGAGCTATCGAAAGGGGTGTGAATGGGGTGCCCGATTTTCAAAAATCCGCCTAACATCAGGGGATGATGGGATTGGCTTGAAACTTGGCGTCCATATGGACACATGGATTAGCTGTCATGGTACCGAAGGTGAGGATTCTGACATGCAAATTGACGTAGTTGTAAAATGGGACTTGATTTGGGGTGAGTTAAAAGGTTTAAGCCCCGCCAAAAATCAAGGGATGATGGGATTGCCTTGAGTCTTGGCGTGCATGTGTATCCCTGGATAAGCTATCATGGTGCTGAGTTTGAGGTTTCTAATGTGCAAATTGACAGAGCTATCGAAAGGGATGTGAATGGGGTGCCCGATTTTCAAAAATTCCCCAAAAATCAGGGGATGATGGGATTGGCTTGAAACTTGGCATGCGTGTGTATACCTCTATGAGGTGTCATGGTGCCAAACTTGAGGTTTCTAACTTGAACATAAAAAAAGTTGTATACTTTTTTAGCTTTCAATGCAAGCCTATGGGGGGAAAAACGGAGCTCCGATCCGGATCCGGAGCTCCGGAGCGGAGCGGACATAGGCAGAGCGGGGGCGAAGCGAAGCGGCCCGATCCGCAAATCGTGGATCTGGAAGAGAAGCGGAGTGGGGGGTCTGTGCACACCCCTAATGCAGACAAGCTGGAGCGTGTCCAGAGGAGGGCAACCAGGATGATCAGGGGTCTGGAAACAAAGCCCTATGAAGAGAGACTGAAAGAACTGGGCATGTTTAGCCTGGAGAAGAGAAGATTGAGGGGAGACATGAGAGCACTCTTCAAATACTTAAAAGGTTGTCACACAGAGGAGGGCCAGGACCTCTTCTCGATCCTCCCAGAGTGCAGGACACGGAATAAAAGGCTCAAGTTAAAGGAAGCCAGATTCCAGCTGGACATCAGGAAAAACTTCCTGACAGTTAGAGCAGTATGATGATGGAACCGATAGCCTAGGGAGGTCGTGGGCTCTCCCACACTAGAGGCCTTCAAGAGGCAGTCGGACAACCATCTGTCAGGGATGCTTTAGGGTGGGTTCCTGCATTGAGCAGGGGGTCGGACTTGATGGCCTTTGAGACCCTTTCCAACTCTACTATTCTATGTTTCTATGGTCACATCATGCATGCCGTGCTGTGTTCCGTATGCTGCTCTGTGCCTTGAAACTGGACTTGTAAGGCTAAACACGCAGGCCTGGTTGAGGATTGCGAAATATTCGATTGACATTCTCTATAAAGCGGATAGTGGTAGCCTGATTTTTCAACTCCTCTCCGATTCAGTTATGTGTTCAGGGATGTTAGACTTCTATGCCAAATTAAACTCGCTTGGTCTAGACCTTTTAAATCTGGGTATGTTAAACCAAACTGAAGGTTTCAGGGTCAT
Organism: Elgaria multicarinata webbii; assembly: GCF_023053635.1. Lineage (NCBI taxonomy): Eukaryota > Metazoa > Chordata > Lepidosauria > Squamata > Anguidae > Elgaria > Elgaria multicarinata. The sequence goes on from NC_086178.1 coordinate 1,977,200, forward strand.
TAGAGAAAGAACTTTAGATGCCGAGTATCAGGAACTCAACAGTGTAGCAAATACCTCGTGCTCCCCACTATATTCCCATCTGCCTGTTAAGCCTGGTAAAATGGCACCATACTTACAGCTGCTGTACAATCCGCAACTGAGAAGAGCATTTATGTTAGCTAGGTGCAATGCCCTTCCCTCTGCATTACTAACGGGGAGGTTCAGAGGTATACCATATTCAGCCAGGTTATGTTTATGTAGTGGGGGTTGCATTGAGACTCATGAACATATATTTTTACACTGCCCTCTCCACGTATCCCAACGGCAGAGATATCTGGAAAAGATCTTATTAAATTGTCAAGGATCCGTGGGGTCTGACACTCTACGGACCCTATTATCTGCGGGGGGGGGGGAATGCTTGAAAATGTTGCATTATTTGCCCATTATGTAATGACCTATCAGACCGGGAGCTACACCCAGAGGCATGGCGGAATAGCCAGCAGGGAGATTAGTACGGTCTACTATACTAGCAGGCTGAATTGCACAATGTAGGAGTACTAGTTTGTCTGGAGGATGTCATGATGTTTATGTATGATTTGTGGTTGTTTTTTGCCAATAAAGATACATTGATTGATTGACTGATTGGTCACATCACAAGCAGCCATTTCCAAGGCCCTCCGCCTGCTTTTGAAGCGTGCAGGCGCCTTGCCCAGCCCACCTCTGCTTGGTTTTCAGGTCCACGGAGCTGGCCGAGAGCCTGTCAAGGGGGGAGCCAAACCCTGAGAAACTCCGCTTCTTCTTGGTCTCGATGACGTCGTTTTCGAGGGACACCAACTCGTCCAGGAGCAGGAGTTTGGCAGCCAGGTCAACGGCTGACTTCTCTCCGCTGGAGGGGGAAGCAGGCGCCTTGCTGAGGGCAAGGGAAGGGTCCAAGGGTTGCTGCAAAGGAACAGGAGACGAGTTGTCAAGAGGTTGGCCTTCCAGCAGCCCCAAGTAGGGGTCCCCAGGGTTGACCTACGCGCAGAGGATCCTGGTTCAGGGGTGAAGCACTTGCTTGTGTGAAATAGGCCCCAGGTGCAGCCCCTGGCAGCACCTCCATGTACAGGATCAGGGAGCACAGCTGGCTGGCATGATGGGAGTTGTATCCCATGGTGGCTGGGAATGATGGGAGTTGCATTCCAACACATTTGGAGGATACTAGGTTGGGTAAGGCTCCATTAGACAGCTGCTGCTGCCCAGAGGTTTTGACACTGGGCTAGATGGAGCTCAACTCAGGCTTGGTTTTTGTGACAGGCTTCCCTGGCAGGGTGAAACGGGTGCTGCCTCACCCAAGTGCTAACCCTGCAGTGTAATATGCAGCAGGATTGGGACCATCAGGAGAATGGAAAAGATGCGGCCCATAAAACATCAGAAGAACCCTGATGCGGGATGAGACCCAGAGTCCATCTAGTCCAGCATTCTGTTCACGCAGCGGCCCACCAGCTGTCGACCAGGAACCCACAATCAGGACATGATGCAACAGCACCCTCCCACCCATGTTGTATTTATTTATTTATTTATTTATTTATTTATTTATTTATTTATTACATTTCTATACCGCCCAATAGCCGAAGCTGTATGGCAGCTGGTGTACACAGGCCTACTGCCTCTGATACTGGAGGTATCCGGTAATGTGCCATTATTATCTTTATTTATTTGTTTATACTACCTCCCTTTCTCGGAATGGAGCACAGAGAATCTTACAATATTCATCAAACGTATCAATAAAACCATCATAAGAACTTCAAAACCACCAAGGCAGGAGCCAAATGCCTATGGAAATAAAAAGGCCTTTAACTTACGTTTTAAAATAGCCACAGTGGGGACTATTATTATTATTATTATTATTATTATTATTATTATTATTATTATTATTATTATTTATTTATATAGCACCATCAATGTACATGGTGCTGTACAGAGTAAAACAGTAAATAGCAAGACCCTGCCGCATAGGCTTACAATCTAATAAAGTTGTAGTAAACAATAAGGAGGGAAAGAGAATGCAAACAGGCAGAGGGAAGTGTAAACAGGCACCGGGTAGGGTGAGGCTAACAGTATAGAGTCAGAACAAACTCAACATTTAAAAGTTATAGGGAAAAGAAAAGTTTTTAGCTGAGTTTTAATCACACCTCTCCTGGGAGGGAGTTCCACAGTGGATTCCTGAATTGAGCAGGGAGTTGGACTTGATGGCCTTAGAGGCCCCTTCCAACTCTACTAGTCTATGATTCTATGATTCTAAACAGGAGGTGGGTGTGGCATTACACCCCACAATAGCTCCGGCTATTGGGTGGTATAGAAAAGTAATAAATAAATAAATAAATAAATAAATAAATAAATAAATAAATGTCTAGGATTTGTAAGTCTATTGTATTTAGAATGTTGACCTGAGTGGGTGGAGATTGAATATCTTAGGAGGGAGGAGGAGGATATATAAGGGAACGATTGAGGTGATAAGGGGGGGGGTGTTTTTAAAGTACTTTGGTAGGAGGGAGAATTAGAGGATCAGGGTAAAGAGGGTTGTCTTTTGAGTGTAGTGTGCAGATAGTCAGTTGGTGTATATTAAACAATCCTGATAATAAAGAAAGGTCAAGAGTGAAGGTGTGAGAGAATTATTTATTTATTAATTACATTTCTATACCGCCCAATAGCTGGAGCTCTCTGGAAGGAAAGTGTGTATGAGAAGAGAGAAAGGATTGGATGAGAGGTCTTAACAAGGGTCTGAAAAGTTTTATTATGAAACAAAGTTTGTGAACATTGAAATGTTTTTTTATTCAGTTGGTTTTACTACCACAAAAATCCCACGTGCCTCCTTGGCATTTATCATCTGCAGTTATATATAGGGCTGTGCACGGACCCCCCAATCCGCTTCGTGGTCCGATCTGGAAAATCCGGATCGGGCCCGATCCTCTTCGCGCCGCTCTGCCCGTCTCCCGCTCTGTGGAGCGAGATCCGGCTTTGCCGCCGTCGCCACATGGACGGCGGCAGCAGCAGTGGTGCAAGGTAAGCCCCCACCCCCTTACCTGTGTTTGTCATCGCGGCCTTCAATTGAGGCCCCAGCTTGAAGCCAGAAGAGGCCTCGGCCTTCACTTCCGGCTTCAACCGGGGCCTCAATTGAAGCCCGCAACGGATGCAGGTAAGCGTCCCTCCTCCCTGCTCCCTTACCTGCCGCCGCTGCATGGATGGCAGTGCCGGCGGCGCCAGGTAGGCCAGCCCCCCCTCCCCCTTACTTGTGTCTATCATGGGCTTCAATTGAGGCCTCGGTTGAAGCAGGAAGAGGCCTCGGCCTTCACTTCCAGCTTCAACCAGGGCCTCAGTTGAAGCCCGCGATGGACGTAGGTAAGCGTCCCTCCTCCCTGCTCCCTTACCTGGCGCCGCTGCCGCCGCTGCCCCATGGATGGTGGCACCAGCAGCACCAGATGAGTCCCCCTCCCCCCCACTTACCTGCAGGCGGAGCTCCAGATTGAGGCGATCCTCTTCGCCTCGATCCGCAGCCCCCCCGACTCTCTTTGCCTCCGCCTTTTCCGGAGGCGAATCAGGCCGCCTCGCTCCTGCTTCTCTGAACCGAAGAGAAGCGGAGCACAGCCCTAGTTATATACATATAACACCCATTCTGACATTAATTCACCATCAGCACATATAATTCACAGCACATTATTTCCCCCCTGAAATTATTCCTGTTTAACCCCTTTCTCCACATAGTTTGTAGAAAGGTGGTGTTTGTCCCTCACCTCAGGCTCATAAAGTGGTGGCGCTTAGCTTGAGCAGGGAGTGACCGCGGACAGGCCGGTTGTAAAGAGCCTGTGTGTTGTGGCACAGTGGGCACCGCTGAGGAAGCTCTCTCTGAGCCCCCACCCCACCCCGCCTCACCTCATTTATGGCTCTCTGTGTGTGTGTGAACCATGAGCCTGGCATCTCTTGCAAACTGGAAAGCCTGAGTTGGCTGGTAAAATAAGGGTCTCTCTCCTTTCTCGTTGGATACTGTCTTGCTCGAACCTTTCTGACAAGCACCTCCCAGTCGTGTTCTTTCCCCATTTTGTTGTTGCCAGTTGCCTCCCCCCCCCAAGCTCCCCACCACCACATCTGATAGTGTTTTCAAACTGATTTCAAGGAAATTTCAAGTTATGATGAAACCATAGATCTGACCACTTGAGGTCACTTTGAAACCAGAAAGCCAACTCTCAGGAGAAAGCCAGCCTGCAGCAATTCTGGCCTTTGCACTTACCTCTGGTGACGCCTCTTCCAGGAGAGCCAAGCCGGATTGCCATTGGATCAGTGTGATGACCAGGACAACGCTCCCTACTGCTCGCCGGCCTGACAGCATCTGTGAAGGGAAGTGGCAGATTCCTTAGATTTGTAGTGCCACACGGCTGGGATGTCCCACCACCCCAAGGCTCTCCAAGGAGGAACAGCCGAGAGCAGGCATCTAGAGTCAGCTGCTGTAACTCCCATCATCCCCAGAAAGCATGGCCATTGGCATCCAGTCTGCTGTAAGGCATTGGGCATCTCAGGTGGGGAAGCAAAGCAGCCTGGCATTGGACCCCAGGTACCCACGAGAAGGAGCTGCAGCTGCACTTGAACATGGGGACGTCAGAAGCTGCCTTAGACTGTGTCATGTTCTTGGTCTGTCCAGCCCAGAATTGCTGACCCGGACTGACAGCAGCGGCTCTCCCTCCAAGGTTTCGAGCAGGAGCGTTTCCAGCCCTCCCTGGAAATGTCAGTGCTGTTACCTGGGTCCTTCTTCATGCAAACCAGGGGCTTCTACCTCAAAGCCACAGCCCCCTTCTCTCTCTTTCCACTGCACAGTAGCACTCCTTCCCTCTGCCTTATTTTTAGTGCCAGGGAAGGCGAGCGGCACCTCTGGGATTGTGTCTGCTTCAAATGCCAAAATGCCTGTGTCGTGTTTCTTAGAACCTCCCACCTTCTTGGGAGACAATAACGAGGCCTGCTAAATAAATCACAAAGCTTTATTCAAGCAATAAACATCTCTTCTGGATGCTCAAGTTAAAGGAAGCCAGATTCCAGCTGGACATCAGGAAAAACTTCCTGACTGTTAGAGCAGTACGACAATGGAACCAGTTACCTAGGGAGGTTGTGGGCTCTCCCACACTAGAGGCCTTCTAGAGGCAGCTGGACAACCATCTGTCAGGGATGCTTCAGGGTGGATTCCTGCATTGAGCAGGGGGTTGGACTCGATGGCCTTGTAGGCCCCTTCCAACTCTGCAATTCTATTATTCTATGATTCCCACCTGAAGAGAGCCTAACCACTAGGAACTTTCCCCTAGGCAAAACTATGCAAATTAAGCGAGACAATTGTCCTTTCATGAAGAACGGAAACCCCTTTCCCAAGACGCGTTAACTTCAGAGAGACCAGCTCTGAGGTGGCTTCTGACGGGATGCCAGCTGGGCTGACTTTCTCTCGCCTTCCTTTAGCTCCACTCGTTTGAGTCTGCGGCGTACTCTAGGATCAGCTAACCTCTCTGTGCTCTCTCCCTCGGAAGAACATTGGCTTCCCACTGACTGTGTATTATTTGCCCTTGAGGAGATAAGCTCTGGAGAGGGTTAACGCCCAGCTGGTGAAGAGCCTGTGAGAGCTTTCTCCCCCACTGATACAGGCTGGCCTGTTTCTGGCACCAACTCCTCTACTTCAGAGTCTGATTCTAATTGATCACCTGAAGCACCTTCGTCCAACCCAGGGGGAGCAGGGCTAGACATGACAGCCTGGACTGGTTTTGGATACTGTGTATTTCATAGAATCATAGAATCATAGAATAGCAGAGTTGGAAGGGGCCTACAAGGCCATCGAGTCCAACCCCCTGCTCAATGCAGGAATCTACCCTAAAGCATCCCTGACAGATGGTTGTCCAGCTGCCTCTTGAATGCCTCTAGTGTGGGAGAGCCCACAACCTCCCTAGGTAGCTGATTCCACTGTCGCACTGCTCTAACAGTCAGGAAGTTTTTCCTGATGTCCAGCCGGAATCTGGCTTCCTTTAACTTGAGCCCGTTATTCCGTGTCCTGCACTCTGGGAGAATCGAGAAGAGATCCTGGCCCTCCTCTGTGTGACAGCCTTTTAAGTATTTGAAGAGTGCTATCATGTCTCCCCTCAGTCTTCTCTTCTCCAGGCTAAACATGCCCAGTTCTTTCAGTCTCTCTTCATAGGGCTTTGTTTCTAGACCTCTGATCATCCTCGTTGCCCTCTTCTGAACACGCTCCAGCTTGTCTGCGTCCCTCTTGAATTGTGGAGCCCAGAACTGGACGCAATACTCTAGATGAGGCCTAACCAGGGCCGAATAGAGAGGAACCAGTACCTCACGTGATTTGGAAGCTATACTTCTATTAATGCAGCCCAAAATAGCATTTGCCTTTCTTGCAGCCATATCGCACTGTTGGCTCATATTCAGCTTGTGATCTACAACAATTCCAAGATCTTTCTCGTTTGTAGTATTGCTGAGCCAAGTGTCCCCCATCTTGTAACTGTGCATTTGGTTTCTATTCCCTAAATGTAGAACTTGGCATTTATCCCTATTAAATTTCATTCTGTTGTTTTCAGCCCAGCACTCCAGCCTATCAAGATCACTTTGAAGTTTGTTTCTGTCTTCCAGGGTATTAGCTATCCCACCCAATTTGGTGTCATCTGCAAATTTGATCAGCGTTCCCTGCACCTCCTCGTCCAAATCATTAATAAAAATGTTGAAGAGCACTGGGCCCAGGACTGAGCCCTGCGGCACCCCACTCGTTGCCTCTCCCCAGTTTGAGAAGGTTCCATTGATAAGTACTCTTTGAGTCCGATTCTGTAGCCAACTGTGGATCCACCTAATAGTTGTTCCATCTAGCCCACTTTTAGCTAGTTTGTTAATCAGAATGTCATGGGGTACTTTGTCAAAAGCTTTGCTGAAGTCAAGATATATGACATCCACAGCATTCCCACAGTCCACAAGGGAGGTTATCCTATCAAAAAATGAGATCAAATTAGTCTGACAGGATTTGTTCCTGACAAATCCATGTTGGCTTCTAGTAATCACTGCATTGATTTCAAGGTGTTTACAGATTGACTTCTTTATAATCTGCTCCAGAATTTTCCCAGGGATGGATGTCAGGCTGACTGGTCTGTAGTTCCCAGGTTCCTCCTTTTTGCCCTTTTTGAAGATAGGGACAACGTTAGCCCTCCTCCAGTCATCCGGCACCTCACCCGTCTTCCATGATTTTGCAAAGATAATAGACAAAGGTTCTGAGAGTTCTTCCGCTAGCTCCTTCATTACTCTTGGATGCAGTTCATCGGGCCCTGGGGATTTGAACTCATTCAAGGAAATTAGGTGTTCTTTGACCATTTGTTTATCAATCTCAAACTGCAATCCTGCCCCCTCAACTTCTGCTTCACTTTTTCCAGGGGGGTCATAGACCCACTTTTGGGAGAAGACCGAGGCAAAGTAGGAATTGAGCACTTCAGCCTTTTGTTTGTCGTCTGTTATCAATTTGCCATCCTCATTAAGCAGTTGAACCACCATTTCTTTCCTCTGTCTTTTACTACTCACGTATCTGAAGAAAGCCTTTTTATTGCTTTTAGCATCCCTCGCTAATCTCAGCTCATTCACAGCTTTAGCCTTCCTGACGCCATTTCGGCACTTCTGCGCCACTTGCCTGTACTCTTCTTTTGTAGCCTGGCCTTCCTTCCACTTCCTATATGTATCCCTTTTTGTTTTCAGTTCATCAATAAGCTTTTTGTGGAGCCACATTGGTTTCCTCTGTTGTCTTCTATCTTTTCTCCTTGTTGGAATTGTTTGTAACTGTGCCTTTAAAATTTCATTTTTTAGATACTCCCACCCATCCTGCACTCCTTTTCTTTTTAGGCTCCCTTGCCACGGGACCTTACTTATTATAGTTCTGAGTTTATTAAAATCAGCTTTCCTAAAATCCAGAGTACGTGTATGGCTACGCTCGACTTTTGTCTCCTTCATAATCAAGAATTCAAGTATGACGTGGTCACTTTCCCCCAGAGTTCCCGTAACTGCCACTTTATCCACTAAGTCATCCCTGTTGGTCAATAACAAGTCAATGTATGTGTGTGTTGTTGTTGTTGTTGGGGCTCTGCTGCTCTGTCTCAGGCAGTAAAGTGTCAGGCCCCCTCGAAAGGACTCCTCTTTGGACGATGAACTGCAGCTCCCCCCACCCCAAGCCAAACCTCATGGAGGAGATGCCTGTTCCAGGGGACCTTGAAGCAGATTGGGGAAACCTGGATCCTGGGGGGCGGGGCTTTCCCTGAAGGTGTAGTTAGCCCCCTCTGTGATTTGGAGCCAGATGCAAGTGGCCACTTAACCTCAGGGAGTGCAGATGCCTAAAGGTTCAGGGTTGAACAACTGCTAGACACAGAAGTGCCCACCCAAAGAATAAGGACACCTCGTGAGTAAAGGTATACTGGTGACCAGTCCTCAGGTCCTGATGGCCTAGAGCTGTGCCCTGGGTGGGGCTTTGAAGGCTCAGTCTTAAAAGTCTTCAGTTGTAGGCAGAGAGCTGCTGGGATAACATCTCTGCATTAGCCCCTGCCTTGGATTCCTGTGTTAATAACCATGCTCTTCTCTGGAACTCTCTGTGTCTGTGCTGCCCACTGACCATGTCTTTGGTCCTGACCCTGGTCTGGAGCTCTGTTCAGGCAGCCCCTCAAGGAGGACAGCTGGGTTGTCTGCAGTCACATTCAGCAGGGTGTGGCATTTTCACAGAGGGCTGGAGGGACTGACATGGAGGAGTAGCCTGCTTCCACCAGCCCAGTTGCATGAAACTAACTCTGGATACAGCTCCTGATATGTTAGAACAAAAATGAACCCCTGTGTGCCTGCCCTTATATTTTTAAAAAGAAGAAATCCTTGGAGCAAGTGCAATTTTGCAGTTTAAACTCTTTTAAACCATAGCACCGTCATGGTTACAAGAATAAAATGGACTTTGCTTCCGCTGCTCTGAGGGTGAACATATTTACTTGAACGTAAACACTGGGCAAGTCTACACCAGCCCTATATCCCGGGATCATCTCAGGATCGTTCCTGTGCATCCAAATGCCACACAGGGGATCCCGGGCCATGGTCTTGTTGCAGAAAAGAATATATTCCAAAAGTAAAAATAATAAAGTCTGTAACCTTGTGCACATCTGGTTGGCCACCCCCTGGCCAAAACATGATCGTAAAAACAAGTTAAAGAAAGGAGGCTGCATTGAGCAATGTCCATCTGCATGGGACGTGTCATGGCCCGGGGCTTCTGCTTGCCTTTTTGCCGCTCTACCACCACCTGACACTCTCTGGGTGGCCATTTGGGCCTGGCCCTGAGCCACGGGACCCTGGACTCTGGCCTTAGCTGCACCCCTGGTTTCTAAACTGAGCTTTGCTCCCCCTCCCAATGCTTTTTTTTTTTTTTGCAGAAATGAACCGCAAAGCAATTCCCACACATGCAACCCAATGCGATCCTTTCCCTTGAGTTCCCGTGGGGCCTGGGATGGGGCAAAAAGTCTGAAAGTCAGGCGATGCCACAGAAGCCGTCATTCGGGCCTGCCCGGCCAGGGTCTGCGTCCAACGCAAGCAGAAAAAGAAGCCGTGCTTGATGGATGGGGCCTGGCGTTGCAGACCTCCACTCAAGGTCTGTCACTGCAGCTTCACATGTGGAAGGCGCAGGAAGCATTTCGTCTGGGATGAGGAGTTCTTCGCTTCCTTCTGCTCTCCTTGTCGTATGGATTTTGCTTTCCATGAAGCCTCAAGGGACCAGCGAGTGCAGGGCCAGATCTACACTACTGCTGGCACATTCCACGTGCCAGATCCAGCTTTGATAGTGTTATTTCCTGCTGTTTATTCCACATGATCCAAAATTCTGCAACAAATAGCATTGTGTTTCCTGTGAGGTATAAATTAGGGATGTGCTCCGCTCCGATTAGGAGCGTAGAAGCAGTAGCGGATTGGCCTGCTCTGCCTTACCCAGAGGCGGAGTAGGAGCGGACCGCGGACCCCCTAGAAGCAAGGCGAAGAGAAGCGACCATTTTTCGGAGCTCCGAGTTCAGGCGGAGCGCTCCGGTCGCCATCTTGAAAACATTTCGCCATAGGATTGCATTGCGGCAAATAATCGCGCATAACTACGTTGTTTTTGAAGCTATCATTCTGAAAATTATTGTGCACAGAGAGTCGTGGATGGGGGTCATTTTGAGACCACTCTCACCTCTCTGCGTTGTCTGGGTCGCGGGCTATATTTTTGTGAAAATCGGGTCAACCGCGCGGCTCAAACTGCGTTTTCGGCTTTTCGCCCATAGGATTGCATTGAGGGAAAGAATCGGGGATAACTGGGGGGGGGGTTTAAGCTATCATTCTGAAAATTCTTGTGCACAGAGAGTCGTGGATGGGGGTCATTTTGAGACCACTCTCAACTTTCTGCATCGTACGGGTCGCGGGCTAGAAGTTTTTAAAAAATCGGCGGGAAAAATACCTTTTTCAAAGGGCTGAGGGGCAGAGTCAGCTCCCGGTCATGATGATCCCAAAGTTGGAGGAGGGCATAGGCAAAACAGGTAACTTGGGATTCTGGGAAACTTCTCTTTCTTCATCTGAACGGGCTTTTCCCCGTGTTTTTTAACACAGTAGCCCCACCAAATGCACAAACACAACCTGAAATCATATACTAAGCCAAGAATAAGAGATAGAAACACAGCACTGCTCCCCACCCTAACCTTGGTGAACAACTGAATCGATGTGGTGCAAGGGGATGAGCTCCCCTAGGGCATCTCATCGTGGACGTGCCCCCACTCTCTCCTGCACTGGAAGGCCATTAGAGCCTTCCAAAGAGAGTAAAACGGTGGAGCAATGCCTATCATGAGTTGAAGTGAATGGTCACTTTTCAGTGGTAGAGCAATGCCTGTTATGAGTTGAAGTGAGCGTTTTACTTCTTCTCAGAGCTGTTGGTGGCTGTCTTGAACTGGCAGCTACTTCCCCCTCCCCCGGGCACGTCCCCCTATTGCTGGTAAAAGACAGATATAGCCTTTTTAAAAAAATTCTTCTTGCTGTTTATTGAGCAACACTGCTTCTTTTAATTCCACCCCTCCTTTGTTTATTGATTGATTTATTCCATTTTATATGCATTACTGGCTTATCCTTGGCTCACTTCCTTATGCCCCCAGAAATGCCAGCTGCATGCCTGCCTGCCTTCCCTCCCTCCTCCCCTGCCCACCTCGCAGGGATGTTGTGTGTGGGGTGCCCGATTTTCAAAAATTCCCCAAAAATCAGGGGATGATGGGATTGCTTTGAAACTTAGCATGCGTGTGTATATCCCCATGAGGTGTCATGGTGCCAAACATGAGGTTTCTAACTTGAACAGAAAAAAAGTTGTATAATTTTTTAGCTTTCAATGCAAGCCTATGGGGGGGGAAACGGAGCTCCGGATCCGGATCCGGAGCTCGGAGCGGAGCGGAGCGGAAGTGGGCGGAGCGGGGGCGGGGCGGAGCGGCCCGATCCGGAAAATGGCGGATCTGCAAGTGAAGCGGAGCGGGGGGTCCGTGCACACCCCTAGTATAAATGCACAGGATCACAGATCTGGCCCATGATGTCATGCACACAGGCAGTGATGCTTCTTCATTCCATGGGAGAAAACCATCTGTCCACGTGCAATGGCCCAGTGCCCCCTGTCTGGAAATGCATGGGTCTGCTGCCACAACCTCCCTAGGTAACTGGTTCTATTGTCATCCTGCTCTAACAGTCAGGAAGTTTTTCCTGATGTCCAGCTGGAATCTGGCTTCCTTTAACTTGAGCCCGTTATTCCGTGTCCTGCACTCTGGGAGGATCGAGAAGAGATCTTGGCCCTCCTCTGTGTGACAACCTTTCAAGTATTTGAAGAGTGCTATCTTGTCTCCCCTCAATCTTTTCTTCTCCAGGCTAAACATGCCCAGTTCTTCCAGTCTCTCTTCATAGGGCTTTGTTTCCAGACCCCTGATCATCCTGGTTGCCCTTCTCTGAACACGCTCCAGCTTGTCTGTGTCCTTCTTGAATTGTGGAGCCCAGAACTGGACGCAATACTCTACATGATGCAGCTGCCACTCTGAAGGGATCCAGGGGCAAAACCCCAAAGCTCCGTGCTAAAAAAGCCGGGGACTTACCCCAACGTTTTTTTTTAGCTTGGAGCCAGGCTACGTGCCTCTGCAGAGCCTTTTTAAGATTTTATTTTTTTAAGTGCAGGTTGGAAGGGGGCAAACAGGGAGCTCTGGGCTCCACACATTTTAAAGAAATGGGGGTGGGGGTGGGAGGAGAGAAAAGGGGTAGCCAGGAGTCAGCCGCTGCTGCCGGGACAAGCACCGGGGAGGGGGGCAGGAACGAGGTAGCCCAAGTGAGCTCAGAAGGAGGAGAGCCGGCTGCCCCGTTCATCCCCTCTCTTCGTTTCTGCCTGCGGCGTCAGCAGCAGCAACTCCAAACTGGCACTCCTTCCCATGCAGTTGCTGAGGAGGAGCGCCGATTCGGGAGCCTGGGGCCTTGGGGCACAGACCCGAGACCGTCAAGACGGGGGCCAGGAACGGTGGCTAAGTTCCTCCTGAAGACATTTGGCTCACTGCTGCTGGTAGCCTCCCCCGGTCCCACTGCTGGTTTGTGCAGCCGGTGGCCAGAACGGGATGTTGTTGAGGGTGCTCTGTGTGCCTTCAGCTCACGCAGAGCGACAAAGAGATCTGGCACGCCTGGCCAGGGCCCTACAAGAACCAATGGCGGCGGGGGGCGGCGGTTGTCTTAGAAGATGCCTCCAGAATCCTTTGCAAGACACTGGGGTTCCTCAGCAGAGGAGAACAGGCCCCCATCTTTACGGCGGCACTTTGGCGCCATGAGGCGCTTCACACATGCGTTCCTTCCCGGCATCTGCACAGGAATGAAAGCAAGTGCGAATTTTCCAGCGCCGCACCTCTGGAAAAGTAAAAATAAAATAAAACCGGGGGGGGGGGGAGAAAAATGTGGCCATTCTTCCCCCCTTTTTAAATTTTATAATCTGTATCTGCGGAGCTCCGCAGTTACAAATAATAAAAATGGAAATGGGGGGAGGAATGAGGCAGCCAGAGGAGGATGCGAGAGGGACTGGGTGAACCACGTCTCCCTCCCTCTGGCTGTCTGTTCCTCCCCACCCGCCCCAATTTCTTTTTATTTTTATTATCTGTATCTGCGGAGCTCTGCACATATAGATAATAAAAAATTTAAAAGGGAGGGAGGAACGGATCGTTCCTCTCCTCCCCCCCTTCTCCAATCCGGGGGCGCCATGGGCTCCGCTGCCAAAAAAAGTCAGGGTAAATGCCCCACTTTTTTGAATGGAGTTTCCAGGGTTTGCCCCCAGATGGCTTCGTAATGGCGGCTGCGTCATGTACAGTAGATGACGTGCCGCTACTGCAAAGCCACCCCGGGGCAAATCCTTCATGCAGACGTGCCCCATGGAGAAAGAAGGGGGGGTTCCTCTTCAACTTAAAACTCTGAAAAGCCCTGCTTTGGAGCAGGAGAAGGAAGACTTCAGTCTTACACAGCCTACTTTTAAAAGACAGAGAAGTAAATAGATAGAAGTCATAGAGCCAACGTATTATTGCTAACCTGAAATTACCTTTACATTTTCTCCATCCGATTTCTCCAGGACAGTGAAATATGGGGAGGGTGGCTTTTTTGGGGGCGGGATGATTTTGGAGGACGGGGAGAAGCTGGCTGGACTTAGCGGGGCCTGGACATCACCCTTTTTGATGGTTGGTGGGCTCTATTTTTTCTTGAGAAGTCCCCTCCCAAGGTCATTATGAGATGAGGAGGCACAGAGGTGCAGCTAGGTAATTTTAGACCCTGGACTTAATGGTCTTATGCCATCTGCCCCACTTTGATGATCTAGAGCGGCCCGGGAGAGGGGGCGGCTGGAAGACACGTTCCCAGAAGTCTGGGAACGTGTCTTCCAACTTTTCTCCCCAGGGCTGATTTCAGCTTTCTCAGGGCAGGGGCTGGAGGACCCGTTCCCAGAAATCTGGGAACGCATCTTCCAGCCCTTTCCCCCAGTAAATTGGGGGGGCAGTTCAAGTTGCCCCGGAGAAGTCCGTTTTTCTGGAGGTCTCCAGGGTTTTCTGGGACATCTGGTCACCCTGTGGGGGACACGCTCAGATTGTTTGTAGCTGCCAGTGCCAGCTCCCGGTTTTGGAGGGCCTTTGGCCAGACACCTTCAGTTGGCTCCTCCCTCAGTGAGTCAACTTCCTCATTTTCACCAGCTGCTTTTGTTCCTCTCACTTGGCTTTGTCACCGTTGCTACCGCTTGCTCACTTGTCAGGCGGAGAGTCAGTGAGCAAGCAGGCCACGGCCTCTGCTCCCCCTCCTTCTCACCCCCACCGTTGTCTGGGCCATTGCGAGTGGCAGGTGAGCAAGCAGCTTGCAAAGGTGAAGAGGAGGAGCGGCAGCTTCTCCGGGGGGCTCTTGGGTCCCTGGGTCCCTGCTGATGGCCACTCATGCCTACCCTTGGCGCCGGCTCTGACAATTGCTTTTGGCAACAAATGTTTGGCCCTTTGGGGGAGGAAAGAGGGGAGAGATGGGGCGGGGGGGGGAAGAGACAAAACAGCCACAGGTCCAGACGCGGAGGGAGGTTTGCTGCCTTGGACATGCTGAGGCCTCCCTTCTCCCGTCCTTCTCCGGGGCCCTTTGCGTTTCGTACAGAACTCTGCACTTAAGTGAGAAGCTGAAGTTTATCTCTCTGCAAGTACCCACATCCTGATTATCTGGATACGGAAGTGGGGGATGTAAAAATAAACTGCAAGGTTAAATACACACGTTTTTCATGGCGAAACATCGGCACTGCTGTTCATTCATCCGGGCGAGCTAAAAATAAGCCCCCGTACGCTAATCAAAATAAACACGACAGAACCCGCAGTGCAAAAGACAACTTGACTTACACAACTCGGGCAAAATTAGGAGCAAAATTAGGAAACGGCGAAGGCACAGGCTTGGCTCTCCTCAGAGATGGTGAGAGGCCCTCAACCTTATTCCACAAATAGTTGATTGCATTTGCTACGCTTTCTCCCACATTGTAGCAGTGGGTGGGAGGGTGAGAACGACCGTATTGTATCCAAACAATAACATTGCCACCTTCTCCTCCAGATGTTAAAGCTCCCCGGGGCTCCAATTCATGCACACGCGCTCACAACAGATCTCTGAGCAAATTGGAGGTGTCCAACCCGTGTTGAGGGAGTCCTATGACCCAGAGCCTTGCGTACAGGCACGCATGGAGATCCCTACTCCTTGAGGAGTACTAGAAAGGAAGAAGACCTTCCCCTCTTCCCCAATACTGCGTGTCACATGATTGGTCTGGTAGGACCCCACTTGTAGTAGTCCCAAGCAATCCGCCTGAATGCACATGGTGTGCACTCCTATACCCTCATTGAGTTGGGAGAGCTGAGAGTTCAACTTATGCACAGCCCTGGGTGAGGCAACCCAGAGACCAACCACATGCAACCCAAATTTCAAGTTCCGAAAGCAGGTGTGGTGCTCATGACACACACATGGCACTGTCAAAATGTCATCCTATGCAGACCTGGGTGTGCCTAGCTGGTGCTTCATGCCAGTCCACACCTGAGATCTCCAACATGGTGCCCACGGACACCTCTGTTGGCAGGCTTCCTTCACCTTCCAGATTTTAATTCTGTTTCTTAAGATATATCAATATCAATATCGATATTAAAGAGGTAGGTTGGCATGGTGCAAAGCAAAGTGCTGCCTTCCGGAGTCATCTTTATTTGGGTTCAAAAGAGTGGTGTGTGTGTGTGTGTGTGTTTTGGGGCTCAGAGTCCATCCATCTCTGCCTTGGACTTAAGTTCTTGGGCATGTTACCTTTTTTTCAGTCTCACTGAATTCACATCCTGCTATCTGTCAAACATTAACAGATTTCTTAAGAACTCCACCCCCTCCATTTAATCATATTTCACGTTACCGGAAAGAGAGCTCTCCCGACTTTGCCAATAATTAAGTAAATTGAGTTGGAGGATTAACGTCAGGAGGCACGGTATGCAGGCTGTCCTGCTTCACATAGGCATGACTCCTTGAGCTTGATTGTAATCATGATCATATCAAGTTCTAGTCTAGTGGTCCATCTTCTAATTACACCATAAACTGGTTGTTTCCAGCCCAACTAGGGAGGGGAGGCAGACATTAGAGAGGTGTACAAAATGATGGATTGGATGGAGAAGGGGAACAGAGAGAACATCTTCTTTCTCCATGATACTAAAATTGACTGACGAGAGGTTCTGGATAAGAGAAAGTGCTTCATGCAATGCCCAATTAATTGGTGAAATTCACCGTCACAAGATGTGGCAATGACAATTTCACAGAAGGTCTATCCAGGTATCGTTACTCATTGGTACCTGTGATGGCTAAGCGGAATCTCCAAGTTCGGCCCTGGTTAGGCCTCATCTGGAGTACTGCGTCCAGTTCTGGGCTCCACAATTCAAGAAGGACGCAGACAAGCTGGAGCGTGTTCAGAGGAGGGCAACCAGGATGATCAGGGGTCTGGAAACAAAGCCCTATGAAGAGAGACTGAAAGAACTGGGCATGTTTAGCCTGGAGAAGAGAAGATTGAGGGGAGACATGATAGCACTCTTCAAATACTTAAAACGTTGTCACACAGAGAAGGGCCAGGATCTCTTCTCGATCCTCCCAGAGTGCAGGACACGGAATAACAGGCTCAAGTTAAAGGAAGCCAGATTCCAGCTGTACATCAGGAAAAACTTCCTGACAGTTAGAGCAGTATGATAATGGAATCTGTTACTTAGGGAGGTTGTGGGCTCTCCCACACTAGAGGCCTTCAAGAGGCAGCTGGACAACCATCTGTCAGGGATGCTTTAGGGTGGATTCCTGCATTGAGCAGGGGGTTGGACTCGATGGCCTTGTAGGCCCCTTCCAACTCTACTATTCTATGCTTCTATGATTCTATGTTCAGAGTTTGTGTGTGTGTGTGTGTGTGTGTGTGTGTGTGCGTGTGCGTGCGCATAGGCGTGCGCAGCATATTTCATTAGCTGGTTCGGCAAGGGATATTTTTTTTTAAGGTAAACGTTGATTGAATATACAGTAATAAAGGACTTTTTTTTCAATCATCAAACAAACAAAATAAACGAAAACTGAAGTAAACTGTATTTTTTTAATTAACAAATAATCCGTACTGCACTGTTGCAATTATTTGAATAGGATTGAAGTAGAGGAGCACTAATTTTACTGTACTTATTGTCTTCAAATATGGTTAAATATCCCACAGTTGCCTTGCTATTCTATTTCTACAATTCTTTTTCTCCTGTCCTTTCTTCATCCTCTCTTCATTTTCAGGCTGCATCCTATGCACATTTACCTCAGAGTAAGTTTGATTGATCTCAGTGGGGCTTACTTGTGAGTAGACGTACATAGGATTGTGCTGCAGCACTGCTTTAAAGTGACATAAGATACACACATTCCATGTTTACCAAAAGAACGGCTTGAAAAAAGGGGGTTGGACACCCTAAAATAAGCAAGGGCAGATAGGAATTGTTTTAGCAAGCATCCTGAAAAAGGTGCTGCTGCATGAACCCTCTTTAGCCAGGAGGTCCTGGGGGGCATTGCAGTTCTCCCCCCTTCCCCCTTTCTTTTCTTTTGCTGGAGGCCAGACTGGGGTGGGCGGTGGGGCAGCGATGAGGAGAAGAGGCAGGTTAACATAAAGCTTCTCTCTCTCTCTCTCTTTCTCCCAAACATGACAGTACCTGCAGAGCTGATGAGGAGAGGAGGGCAGCAGCTCCAAAGGGGGGGAGGGCCCCCATCCGCAGCTATGGGCAATCTTACTCCTTACAGAAACAGTCCCCTCCTCGGCTCCACCACGTGCTGCTTCCTGGCCCCAGCGTGGCTGCTGCTCCCACCTTGTTCAGCAACTGTCACGAGAGGTCAGGCAGAGCAGCTGGGAGCAGAGAGCGGCTGAGTGAGTGAGTGAGTGAGTGTGTGAAAGAGCGAGTGAGCGAGCTGGGGTGGGGGCAGCGGCTGCACCAGTGAAAAAAGCCTTCCAGAGGAGGAGCGGGGTGGGAGGACTGGAGGAGGGCTAACTTTGTCCCTATCTTCAAAAAGGGCAAAAAGGTTGTCACACAGAGGAGGGCCAGGATCTCTTCTCGATCCTCCCAGAGTGCAGGACACGGAATAACGGGCTCAAGTTACAGGAAGCCAGATTCCAGCTGGACATCAGGAAAAACTTCCTGACTGTTAGAGCAGTACGACAATGGAATCAGTTACCTAGGGAGGTTGTGGGCTCTCCCACACTAGAGGCCTTCAAGAGGCAGCTGGACAACCACCTGTCAGGGATGCTTTAGGGTGGATTCCTGCATTGAGCAGGGGGTTGGACTCGATGGCCTTGTAGGCCCCTTCCAACTCTGCTATTCTATGATTCTAGGATTCTATAAGCAGCTGAATTTGTCGCTCTTTCCTACAACTAGCACCGGCCCTGCTACTGCAACATGGCAGTGTCGGCAGATTAGGGTGTTCAGTTGAACCCTTTGAACCTGTTGTCCGCACGCCAATGTGTGTGTATTTCGCAGTAGTTGAGGAGGAAATCGCTTGTGGGGTTCTCAGAAGCATCTAGCTGGCCACAAATGGAAACAGAAAACTGGGTCAGAAATAGAAGATCCATCAGGACTCTTCAGTGTTGACAATGCAGCTTTCACAGTCCAGGTCTTCTGTTTTTGACTGTCTCAACCTCACCTGCTTTCTTACTGTAGCAAACCCATGATTGGCTTTTCATGAAGCCAAAAAAAGCATTTCATAACAAAAAACGGCAGCAAAACTAGCCCCTGGAGCTTGTGAAAAATCTCCCCCCCCTTTTTTCATGTTGCAAAGTGTTAATGGCACTCAACACTTTAAAGCAATGTCATGCCGTTTTGACACCTTCCCTGCAAGCCGATTGAGTCTCTTTCTATGTATGCACAGGAGCACAGACTGTCCTTACAAGCTAACCTTTCCTAGGCACACAGCAGACGGAGGAGCAGTCAGAAGGGAACTGCATGATCCCTTTGAGTGGGAACGGGCAAGGCAGATGTACGTCAGCCATGAAACCTGCCTACTATGATCTGCCTTCTCTTTGTTCAGTCCCTCTTTCCTGCACTGTAGGTTGTTGCATGGATGAACATCCCCCCCCACCCCAACACTGGAATGAGTGAGTGGCTCCAAATTGTGTGGGGAGGAGAGCTATCATGAGAGCCTCCATTGGCTGCTTTGACGGTCTAAAAAGTAGCAAATAAAAACCTGTGGGACCCACATACGACCTCTGGAGCCTTTGCATGAGTTTCAATGTGCTGGGGAGGTTACGTCAACTGGGATTGTTCAGCTTGGAAAAAAGGAGACTAAGGGGAGACATGACAGAGGTGTGCAAAATTATGCATGGTATGGAGAATGTGGACAGGGAGGCTTTTTTCTCCCTCTCTCAAAATACTAGAACCCAATGGGGTCATTATCCCATGAAACTGATTGGTGGGAGATCCAGGACAAATAAAAGGAAGGACTTCTTCACACAGTGCCTAGTTAAATTATGGAACTCACTACCACAAGATGTAGTGATGGCCACCAATCCGGATGGCTTTAAAAAGGGGTTGAATAAATTCCTGGAGGCAAAGGCTATCCATGGCTACTAGCCCTGATGGTTGTGTGCTATCTCCAGTATTTGAGGCAATAAGCCTGTGTGCACCAGTTGCTGGGGAACATGGGTGGGAGGGTGCTGTTGCACCATGTCCTGCTTTGTTGGTCCCTGGTCGATGGCTGGTTGGCCACTGTGTGAACAGAGTGCTGGAATAGATGGACCCTTGGTTTGATCCAGCATAGCACGTCTTATGTTCTTATGGAATATCTCCCCTGGATTTCAGGAGACTGTCAGACTACATGGAGCAGCCATTTTCCCCTGAACAATTATTCAGGGAAGGGAAAACTCCACAGAATTCCACACAGCCGGTTCCTGGAGCATTTTCACAAGCATTTTTCGATCTGCCCCAAACAGTTTGAACTTGTAAAGAAGAAAGAAAGAAAAATGAAGGCAGCCTCACACCACATGGTAAACTTGCTGTGGAAATGTTCATAGAACTGTGGGCTCATCCAGGTATCTACCTTCCAATTTGACCGCTGGTCCAGGAGGTATGAATTGGCTACGTTCACTCCAAAATGTGGACCAAACTAAATGCTCCCGGACCCCTAGCCTCATCCAAACCAATACTACAAACAGGCATTGATGAAGCACTCCCACAACCTTACCTGGATCTGGTGAAAAGGAGAGAGAAAGGTGTGTCATCAGCATACTGATGGACCCACACTCAAAATCTACAGACAACTTCATTCAGCGGTTTCATGTCAAGGTTAAATAGCACGGGAGATAAGATGGAGCTCGATGGGACCCCAAAGCATAAATGCCAAGGGTCAAACAGAAATCCCCCCAGCACAGCTTTTTTAAATGGCCATATGAGTGGAACCACTGTAAAGCAGTCCTCTTCACTCCCAACACAGACAACTTTTCCAGAAGGATACCATAGTCAATGGTATCAAAAGCCACTGAGAGGTATGGGAGAGTCTCAGGGCCACCCTTTCCTCCCACCCCCAATTTCCCAGCATCCCACAGGGCACCTGGGGCCACTTCATTGGCAAAATCAGGACTAAACCCCAATTGCAATGGATCTAGAAAATCAGTTCCATCCTGCATCTGATGGTCCACCAGAGTTACCAGAGTGCATATTCATTAAATCTTGGTGTCCCCCCCCTTTTCTCAGTTCTTTTTATGGGAATGGGGGCTTTCTGTCTTGACACTGGAGGACTAGCGAAGACATAAATAATTTTCTTTGCTACTAATGTTGGTGGTTTCTTCAGTTGTTGATTTTTAAAATTGTTTTTTGCCTGCTCCTCATAAACTGGCAGAACCAAAGAGGTTCCTAACAGTTCAGGAGCTTGTAGCTCCATTCGTTAAGCCAAAAAAGTAAATTAAGTTTGTAATAATTGTTTGAATACACTAGTTTTAATATACCAAATGTAATAATTTTATGCCAAACCAACTTGGACATAATTACATTTTATGTTCCTAAAGTTAAAAAGTGACTTTCAATCTGTAAAAAGTGCTAATATTGCATTATTTCAATTTTTCTGAAAATTTCCGGTTTTTTCCAAACACCCCCC
This sequence comes from Elgaria multicarinata webbii, assembly GCF_023053635.1. Taxonomy (NCBI): domain Eukaryota; kingdom Metazoa; phylum Chordata; class Lepidosauria; order Squamata; family Anguidae; genus Elgaria; species Elgaria multicarinata. The sequence goes on from NC_086178.1 coordinate 1,998,365, forward strand.
CCCCGGAAAAAAAACATTTCCCCCCGCCCCATGGCTTCAAAATTTCTGGAAATTTTCCATATTTACTCAGCCCCCATTGATTATCTGAGAGAGAATAAATCAATTTTCAGTTTAACGAGTGTGAGGGTTGGCCAGTTCTAGCAGAAACTCTAAGGTCTGAGGCATTTCGGTAACTTCTGAAGTTCTGAGTGTGCTCTTTATCCCAAGAGGAGATTACCAGTTAATGCAGCAAAACCAACAGAGAAAGAAACAACATGGCTCAATCCAGTTTGTAGCAACAACATGAAAAAGGCAGTTCTGTTCCTATATCCTAGGCGTAAGATGATCCACAGGTAGTTTGTTATTTGAAAAAAGAAAAGTACTTTGATCTAGGGGATTTACGAAAAAAGCCATCACATAGAATGCAAGCAGTCGACGCCAGATAACGTGCACCATCACTCATTTATTTAAATCCAGTGTCAAGATGTCTGAGCCTTGAGAAAACATGCCTAATACAGCTAATGTCGGAAATGTGTCAAAGCATCACGGGTCGTTTTTGTTTATTGCAAACACTTCCAGCAGTGCTGAAAAACACCTTCCCTCTTACAGGCAATTTTTCAGCACTCCTGGGAAAAATGTTTCCGTTTCCATTTAAATGGTCCTCATTTGCCCTTAGTGCAAATTGACTACATCATGTAGTCAAGTCTGATTGGCTATGCAAGGCAATGATCCCACCCTATTCACTGTGTAATCCTTGACTGGGTGAGATGAACCCAAGTGACTAATCTATGAAGGAGGAAGACACAGTAGTCACCGAAATAGCAACAGCTCCCAAGGTTAAAGAAGGGTGCCCTGAAAAGAGAATATTCACACAAACTAAATATTGAGGGGGTTCCCCCCCTATTCTAACAAAATTGCTAGCTTCTACTAAAAAATTGAAACTGTCAATAAGTTTTGATAGGATGCAACCCTAGACAATTCTAGGGTTATGCCAAATTTTCATAAGCCATCCTTTCAAATAAACTTATTTATTTTAAAACAATTTTATAAGGCTTGCTGTTTGAAAATAATGATAATAATTTCAGTACTGGTTCACACCATTAAAACCTGCAATAAAGCCTCTCTGGGGGCTATTAAGAAGTGGTTCACCATCTACCTCTCATAGACGGTTTAATTGGTTTACCCTCATATTGCAGAGGGTTGGACTAAATGACCTTTTCAGTCCCTTCAAACTCCACAACTCTATGATTGTCATTACACGGGGTGAAATCACGTTTCCTTGTCATCATTTCTTCGCCCACGTGTTTGTCCCTCAAACTTGTTTTGTTCCTTTCAAAAGAGGAAGTAAACAACAGGCCCGTGGCCCGTTCAGTGGGCCGTTTTGATTGCGCTGCTTCTCCTGCACGCAGCAGGAGATAGCGGCAGGTTCCATCTCAAAAATAATTTCGATTTACCAGGGTCTTTTTTTGTCACGCGACGAAGGCCAGAAGGGGTGGAAGGCACGTGGGATGCAGATGACATCATGAATAGGACCCATGAAAATCCGGGAGGACACAGCAACGAGCATGCAATGAAACACTTGTCTGATGATACCCTATGGTCTTAGCTAAACCTACCTGTTATTGCGCGACGGAGAGGTGAAGATCTCGAGATGTTTTTATCATGAGATCCCCCCCTCTGTTTACACGCTGCGCACAACGACTTCAGAGGGAGAGGCGTTGCACCCGCCATTTTATTTTTTAAAGCACAGCAGTGCACGAGCACTTGTATGCAAAAAGTAGGTGTTTTTTTAAAAAAATAATAATTACTTTTCCCGCCCCCCTCACCCTCGATGGGCGCAGTGCTCCTGAGGAACTCTGCACCCCATACGTGGGTCCCGGCCACACATTCTTTGCTCTTGGGCTCAACCCAAAACTGCGGAAAAACCGGGCCTAAAGTGTAGGGCGAGATCCCAAGGCAAGAGAGGATCATCCCTCCCTGATCCTGGGATCCACTGTGGGTCATGTGGACGCACAGGGACAATCCCAGGGATTGCCCCAGGATTTCGCCCCGTCTAGCTATGGTCTATGATTCTTATCGGGAAAGACAACTATCAAAACAACAAAACATATAAAAGCGTATCAATACATAGGACTGCAGAATCGGTGCTAATGTTTAACGAAAGCCTGTGCAAAAGTATGTTTTTATTTTAATAACCACCAGAAGTGCACTACTGTTGATGCCTCCCAATTAATTGTGTGTGTGTGAGGGGGGGGGGGAGAGGGAGAGAGAGAGAGAGAGAGAGAGAGCATTCCAGCACGCACCAGAGTGTAGGCCATTGGGTATGTTATGTAAACCAATACTGGCTCCAGGTTTCTGGGGGCTGTTGGGGGCCCCTTCCTGAGTGAGTTGGCCTTCTCACCACCGTTAGCACCAGCTGCCTCTTTCTCTTCATTGCTACCACTTGCTTGCTTGACAGGCAGAGAGCCAGGGAGCATGGAGGCTGTGGTGTAGAATCATAGAATAGCTGAGTTGGAAGGGGCCTCCAAGGCCATCGAGTCCAACCCCCTGCTCAATGCAGGAATCCACCCTAAAGCATCCCCGACAGATGGTTGTCCAGCTGCCTCTTGAAGGCCTCTAGTGTGGGAGAGCCCACAACCTCCCTAGGTAACTGGTTCCATTGTCGTACTGCTCTAACAGTCAGGAAGTTTTTCCTGATGTCCAGCTGGAATCTGGCTGTAATGCTGCACGCACTTACCTGGAAGTAAGTCCCACTGGGTTCAATGGGCTTTACTTCTGAGCAATGTAGAGCCCTGCGCTAGTTGCCAAGGTCCTGTTTGCTCCCGGGTTTTGGTACTTGGGTAATAGGGTCCATTGACTGAGAAACCAGCTACTGCCAGGGGTCAGGAAGCCCTAAGTCAAGACAGCCAGCCCCACATGGGGTCACTTGGGTCACTGGGGGGCATACAACTGAAGCCACTAGGGTGACCAAACATCCGGATTGGCCCGGACATGCCTGGAAATCCCGCCCCCAAGTGGGATCCGGGGGGAGATTTCAAAATCCCCCCAAATGCCCGGGAAAATCACGGTCCTGCACGGCCACCCTTACTTTCCTGCAGCTGTTTCTTCAGTTGCAGCGGTGGCAGCCGGTGGCCATCTTGAATCTCGTGAGAATCATGTGAGTTGTTGGCTGCTGGCTGGGTCTGGGAACTCTCGCGAGACCCAGCCAGCAGCTGAGAACTCGCGTGATTCCCGTACTGCGCCAGGTCAGTGGAGAAGAGGACTAGGGAGAGTCAGTGGGTGAGTGCCACTGGCCTGGGCCTTCTGCTGCCGCCCTGCCGCTGCTTGTGCTGCTGCCGCCGACCTGCTGCCGCTTCTGCCGCCGGCCCACCGCCGCAAGATGCGGTGGCGGAACAATCAGCAGCAAACCAAGGGACCAGGCCAAAGAAGCGAGGCGGAGGGGGCGCGGTGGTGGAGGACAAGCCGCTGCCGCTGCTTGTGCCACTGGCCCGCCGCCACCAAGACGTGGCGACGGAACAGGGCGGCAGCAGACCAAGTCCCAGGCCAGGCCAAACAAGCGAGGCGGAGGCGTCATGGAGGTGGTGAGGCGGAGGTGGTGGAGGACGAGCCACCACCGCTGCCGCCGCTTGTGCCACCAAGACACATGGAACAGAGCGGCAGCAGAGGCCCAGGCTGAACAAGCCAAGCGAGCAGGAGGCGGCGAGATGGAGGTGGTGGAGGACAAGCCACCGCAGCTTGTGCCGCCGCCCCGCTGCCGCCAAGACAAGACACGGCTCGGCTATTCGGCCGGGCCGCAAAAGAAGCATCGGGGGAGGGGAAGCAGCGTGGCCATGGTGGGGGCCTGGCGGTGGTGGGTCAAGGCGCCAAGGACAACATGGTGGGCTGGAAGAGAGGGCTGGCAGCAGTGCATGGACCAGCGCCGAATGCGGAAGGAAGGAGAATGAGGACATTACGGCCACGGACCAGGCAGCAGCAGGAGTAGGCAGCTGCAACATGGGAAAAGGTAGGCCGAGGCAAGGCCACCATCCTCCTTAACTTGGCATGGGGGTGGTGAGGAGGAGGGGGGAGAGGCTTGGACGTAGGGCTAGGGAAAGGCGCGCGGGATGTGTGTGTGTGAGGCTACAGCTTGAGAGGGGGGACCTTCATTGCTTCAGCCACTTTAAAATTGGCTATTTACAATTAAGTTTTCAAGAGTCCCTGAAAAAAATAACCTTGGTTACCAGGAGGTAAGGAAACGAAGGAGGAAAATGCCTCAGGTCAGTTGCAAACAAATATGGGGAAGTAAAAAGAGATGATGATGATGATGATGATGATGATGATGATGATAATGTAGGCTGACCATATGAAAAGGAGGACAGGGCTCCTGTATCTTTAACAGATTCAGAGGAAGGGGGGGCTTCATTGCTTCAGCCACTTTAAAACTGGCTATTTGCAAGTTTTCAAGACATCCCTGGAAAAAAGTAACCTTGATGATAATGGATGGTGTTGGTAATATTAATAATTCTTCTCCTTCTCTTGGTGATGATGATAATGGATGGTGATCCTAATATTAATAATGCTTCTCCTTCTCTTGGTGATGCTGATAATGGATGGTGATCCCAATATTAATAATGTTTCTCCTTCTCTTGGTGATGCTGATAATGGATGGTGATCCTAATATTAATAATTCTCCTCCTTCTCTTGGTGATGCTGATAATATGATATTAATAATGCCAGTTATCCTTTACTTTTTCACACCCCAATATAATTCCTTGTGCCGTGGAGATCATAGAATCATAGAATAGCAGAGTTGGAAGGGGCCTCCAAGGCCATCGAGTCCAACCCCCTGCTCAATGCAGGAATCCACCCTAAAGCATCCCTGACAGATGGTTGTCCAGCTGCCTCTTGAAGGCCTCTAGTGTGGGAGAGGCTACAACCTCACCAGGCAACTGATTCCATTGTCGTAATGCTCTGTCAGGAAGTTTTTCCTGATGTCCAGCGGGAATCTCCTTTAACTTGAGCCCGTTATTCCGTGTCCTGCACTCTGGGAGGATCGAGAAGAGATCCTGGCCGTCCTCTGTGTGACAACCTTTTAAGTATTTGAAGAGTGCTATCATGTCTCTCCTCAATCATATTCAGCTTGCAATCTACAACAATTCCAAGATCCTTCTTGTTTGCAGTATTGCTGAGCCAAGTATCCCCCATTTTGTAACTGTGCCTTTGGTTTCTATTTCCTAAATGTAGAACTTGGCATAGATGCTAATAATAGATTAGCATTGAACCTGCGAAAACCATTATCTTTAATGCAAACTGCTCTGGGCATTTAAACCCAGTAGCTATGCAGTGCATAGCAAATGCCAGATCAAAGTTACAAAGGTGGCCATTCATGACTTTAGACATATTCTAAACCTTAGCACTTTCTTGCCAGTAATTTTACATGTTGTCTGAAAGTGTTTTCATGTGATATACATCTTGATATCTAACAACTGCCCTGCATCTTCATTGCTACTCACTGTTTCTACATAGCTCTCCAGACAAGGAAACAGTTGTGTAAAATGTACTGGAGTCTTGAATCTTACTTGCTTCTGAAAAATGGATGCTTTAAATCCATATACTTATGCTATACTGTGTAGTGGCAGGGTTGTTGTTAGGGTGAGCTGAAATAAGTGGCGTGTTTGAGATTGCATTTAAAAGGAACTTGCCTGTGAATTGTAGCTAACTGCTTTGAAGGTGGTTTTATTTTATTGTGTTGAACATACACTTGATGTGGATTCTTCGGTGTTCAATGCAACTGAACTTTAAAATTAAGAATTACAGTATGTCCAGATTATTTTTGCCTTGGACAAGAAGTTATACAGTTTTTCAAAGTTGAAATCTATGTTAAGGGAAGTGTTGTTGTTGTAGTTCTGTCCCTTTTGCCTGCATTTCACGACAGTAATAGATTGGGAACCACTATTCTAATGTGTTCTATGACTGTTGTGGTTGTTTATTAAGTTATAAAAATAAAGAAATGGTTTTATATAAGTATTAATTCTTTTTTTAGTATTTAGTATATTATTATAGTAGTTGTGTGCCTTTGGCACTCATTGGTTGCTATCATTTACTTTTTGTGAACCACCCAGAGAGCTTTGGCTATTGGGCAGTATAAAAATGTAATAAATAAATAAATGTGACCGAGGCCACACCCCCTTGGGGGCCGGGCATGTTGAATTGGCTCCGCCTTGGGGGTGGGCATGTTGGGGTGGCCACGCCTCCTGAGGGCGGCCATTTTGTCCTCCTTTTTGGTTTACAAAATATGGTCACCCTAGAAGCCACCACCTCCACAGTAGCTTAAAAGCCTTTAAGCCTGGTCTGATCCAGCCTCAGGGCACTTCATAGAATCATAGAATAGCAGAGTTGGAAGGGGCCTACAAGGCCATCGAGTCCAACCCCCTGCTCAATGCAGGAATCCACTCTAAAGCATCCCTGACAGAGGGTTGTCCAGCTGCCTCTTGAAGGCCTCTAGTGTGGGAGAGCCCACCACCTCCCTAGGTCACTGGTTCCATTGTTGTACTGCTCTAACAGTCAGGAAGTTTCCTCCTCCTCCTCCTCCTCCTCCTCCTCCACCACCACCACCACCACCACCATTGTCTGGGCCAGACTGAGAGGGAGGAGAACAAGCAGGCTGCAATGATGGAGAGGAAGAGCAACTCCAGGGGGCTGTTGTGTTACTCAGCTGCTACTGGGGAGCGGGCCCTCGGCTGGTGCCTGGCCATTGCCAACCCTTGATGCTGGACATGCTGTAAACTGACATGAGGTTTTTTGCCACCACGGCTGTCGTTTGCCAGTGCACAGATGGCAAGAGGGTAAGTGGCCAGTGGTGCACTTGGCATCAGAGGAGTGGTCCGTGGTGCAGCCTTGTTCCCCAGGCTCCACTTGACAGCCCTTAAGACTCAGTGCTGAAAGCAACAGGCCACCAGGGCCGGATCTACACTACTGCTTTAAAGCACTTTATAGCAGTTTTGAAAATGGTATATGGAGTGTGTCCTGGGCCCCAACAGTTGTCAAAACTGTTATAAAGTGCTAGACATCAGGGCCTTTCTCCAGCTGGGATCCTTCCACCCCACAACTGGGTCATCCGCTGCCCCATGGGAAGGATCCTGACAACTTTTTACATAATTTTGCTTGTTGTGATTTCATGGATATATTTTGACATTACTTGTAAGACCCCTTAGAAGGATTTGGATCCTGAAAGCAGGGATATATTATTTATTATTATTTATTTATTACATTTGTATACCACCCCATAGCCAAAGCTCTCTGGGTGGTTTACATAGGATAAAAACACTTAAAAACAAAAAATTAAAATCACAAAAATATACAAATATTTGCAACAAATAATCAATCCATAATTGTTATCTCACAGACTTATTTATTTATCTGATGTATTTTAAGCACCCCTCCATTCAATGACTGCTCGAGGCAATCGACAATAAAACATTTGCTGGGGTGAAAATGCCCATTTCAAATTTACATAATTAACATAACATAATAAAAAGTAGTGCGAAGCTGAACTGGGTGGAGGTCATGAATATAAATTGTATGCCTCGTGAAGCCCCCCCCCATTTTCAGTAGTTCTTCCTGCCCCCCCCCCCAGGCAGAGTGCTTGAAAAAAGTGTTCAATGTATGGACTCTGAAGCCATGTGCCCACAGGGTTCCTTCATGCCAAGTTGGTCCCACTTTCCTCCAAAACCCTGAGGTTTCACTTACCTGGGTTGGCGTCGGGTAATCCCCACACCAAGGAGGGAATGTTGGGTTTCCAGCAGTCACCTGCCCTCTTCCTGGCTTAGGTAGAGAGGGCAGTGGATCATCAGCGTCTGATGGCACTCTACTTGAAACCATGGGAAGCAGCCATCCAGAGATTGGGTCTAAAGCAGGGCTGCAGAACTCAGTCCTGCAGGTCTAATCCAGCCTGCCTTGGGTCCTGACCGCCAGGGTGGCAGAAAGCCGAAGAAGGACAAACAAAAGGCAGTCTAGATCCTGGCCGACAATGTGTGACCCATAAGCCGAATGCAGCCCCACCTGCTGTTCATTGCGGCTGGCCACAAGATTGACAACAAGAAACCCCGCCCCATACTGGAGAGGGACCATTGCTCAGTTTCTTGATTGGATCGCACCCAGGGAAACAGAGCTGTATGCCCACCTCTTCTGAGACATTGCAAGGGGGTTGGAACGCAACTCTTGGGTTACGTGACCGCTGCTTTAGAGCCCTAAAATGCACACCCATGCATGTGCGCGCAAGACACAAGCTGAGCTGCTTGTTCAGCTGGGCCAGCTGCAGACAACAGTCATGGAAGAAGGAAGAGAAATGAACACAGAGAGAATTGGTGGAGAGACGCTAAAAAACACCGCACACCTCTCTTGAGCTGCTTGAGTGACATGTGATTGTTGTTAGTGCAGGGCAGAAGATGGCAGACAAATCCAGTGTGTGCTGTCACAAAGTTTTACTCTGGTTTTACAATTCAATCCATGCAAAACGTTCCTCGTCAGTCCAGTGAGTTGCTTCTCGTAAATCTAGATCTATACGACATCTAGAGCTATATATCAATATCGATATACCCCATCAGTATAAGAGGCACTTTATTACAGAGTTATATCGGCAAGATAAGATGCAGACCTCTGCCCCAAGGTGTTTACATTCTAAATTTATACTGTGTGGAGTAGGGTGGTGGGACAATGATGGCAGAGAGGGTTGAGGGTGGTAACAAACCAGGGTAACAAGCCATGGACATGAGCAAAGGAAGTCACATGGAGTGAGGAGTTGTGTTGTTAATTAGACCCGCTTTTCAATCAGAGATACACAAATAGTTGGAATACCTGAACCCAGGTATTGGTTCTGCATTTATAAAAACGTGGAAAATCTGAACTAACATTTCTTCAACCCCTGACCATCAATACACTGAAATAAATGAGTTTATCAGCGAAGAGAATTGCTTTGTCCCTCCTGGAGCTAAATTCTCCCTCCCACTCCATTTTACAAACATCTCATTGAAGTAGCAGCAGGGTCCTTTAATTCCCTTAATAGCAAAGGAACCACACTACTGACTGAACTTGACTGTCTGCCATGTTTCTCCAGAGGTGGCAAGCGGTGGATTTCTTTCCCAAAATTAGCAAAACAAATCATCATCGTCATCATCATCATCATCCTTACCTGCATTGAGACAGTTCAAGCTGAGTACAGACTCTGTCCAAGCGAAGTGTCTTTTTCACAACCTGGTGCAATTTTGGCCAATTATCACCCTATTTGCCTAGTTTGCTGATTCTGAAATGATCAGAGCTTTAAACCCAACCAGCCACCACAACAGAAGCAAATAGCTGCTAGACGAGGAAGGCAAACCGAGGGCACTTGGCCTCACTCACCTTTCCTGGGGTTACAGATGGATGGTCCTCGGAAGCCTTGGAGCTGCTGGTCCTTCACAGCTGGTCTCCCCTAACTTATCCCTAATGTTCACTTTTCTCTCAGAGTTTTTATAGTCTCAGATGAAGCCTCCACACTCCAATCCCTGCCTCTGCTCTCTCTTACATCATGTCTAAAGATTTTCCACTGCTCCTTGTATTGAATCTCTCCCTCCCCCCTCCCCTCTGCACATTCTCGCTTCTCCTCTTATATTTATTGCTCTGATCACGGGGACTAGATTTATCATGCCATAACTGGCTACGCTGGAGCAGACTTAGGGTCCACCTCGTCCAGAATTCTGGTGCGAACTGCGGCATCCCTGGTGCCTTTTTTTGATGGTTGTTTTTGTTCTGGAAGCCCCCCAGCAGATAGGGGGCCACAGGGATTGTCTTACTTGTTATTCTCAGTAGTAGTGAAAAAGCTAAAATCCTCAGAGCCGGTGGATTGTTTAAGCTCTCAGTTTTTATCATGTCAGGTCAGGGTGAATAGCTGTGGTATCTTTTCAAAGTGGCTGGAAAATGATAAGCCCACTGCAGTCCCCAGAACCCCTGTCATTAGGCTTAAGCCAGTGAAACTGAAGGAAATGTTCATTCTTCCATTGTTTACCTCCATTTCTCTTGCATTGTAAGCCCCTCAGGGCAGAGATCTCTTCTCCTATATGTTGTAAAGCACCATGCAAATTGATGGCATAACAACAGCAATTTGGGGGCCTGTAGCAGTTGTGGTTTTCCATGCAAAACAAAACCCATGGTGTTGTAGCCTTGCACATGCCCAGAGAATACTCTCTCAGAAAGAGGCCATTTAAGCCCCTTCACAGAGGTGCCATTCCCAGGGTCCCTTGGGAGCCCCAGATACTGAAGTCAGGCTTAAACGTATGATGTAAGAATGTGCATAAGATCAGCTGGCAAAGTCCTCTTGAAATACCACTTGCGTGCACAGTTGATACCAGGAGGGCCTGCAGAGAGGCGTTCTTGGGAACTCCCTGCTCCAGGAGACTCAGGGCCTTGCTAGATCTACCTGATAATCCAGTGGGGAGTAGGGGCGCCGCCGCGCTACAGCTAGCGCGGGCCGTCGTCCTTTTCCACACGTAATACGCGACGGGGTAAGGGAAAGCCCCGTCGCGTCCGCCATTTTTTTAACTTAAAGGGCCATGTGCGCAGGAGCGCACCAACGGAAAAGGTAAGAATGTTTTTTTTAAAAATAAAGGGTTCCCCGCTCCCCCTGCCTCTGATTCCCCCCCACAATGTCTGATGCCCCCCCTGCCCGCTCACTCGCCCGTGCCCACTCGTCATGTCTCCGCTCGCCATGCCCACTCCCTGCCTGCTCGTCGTGTCCGATGCCCCCTCCGCGCCCCCCGTCTGTGATTCCCCCCCCAGCCCAATGGGCACAGCGCTTCTATGGAATGCTGTGCCCAGTATGCGGCTTCTCCCGGCTACTCGCGAGTAAGCGAGCAGCCGGGAAAAGCCATGGACCCTGCTAGACCTTCCGCAGCCCCGGCCTCAGCCTGGGGCTGTGGAAAAGCCAGTCCATAAGCGCATCTGGTTATCCCGGGTCAAGGGAGGACTTAGCCCGGCCTGACCCCGGGATCCCCTGTGCGTCATCTGGATGCACAGGAGGGAGACCGGGCCTCACACCGGGCTAACTCCTCATCTAGCAACGGCCTCACTGAAGTCTGAGTCCAAGCCTAAGCCCTGCTCTATGAGCCCTGCCTCAGGGCAATGGTGCGAGGCTGTGACCATGTGTCCGTCAATGTGTCTAGTCTTTGGGCCCTTTGCAAAGGACAGACAAGGAAACAGGTGCAAATGCATACCCTTCTGTGGCGGCCTGTGGTAGTGTGCGCAATTCCCACCCACCCCCAGCTCCTTTGACCACTGAGCATTTCTTATTTATTTATTGCATTTAATACTCCCAATAGCTGAAGCTCTCCGGGCGGTTCACAAAAGTCCATTTATTTATTTATTTATTTATTTATTATGTTTCTATACCTCCCAATAGCCAGAGCTCTCTGGGCAGTTCACAAAAATTAAAACCATTCAAAGTATAAAACAACAGTATAAAACCATAATATAAAATACAATATAAAAGCTCAACCAGATAAAAACAGCAGCAATGCAAAATTACAAATTTAAAACACCTCGTTAAAATTTATTTATAGACTGTTAAAATGCTGGGAGAATAAAAAGGTCTTCACCTGGCGTCTAAAGGCATATAGTGTAGGTGCCAGGCGAACCTCCTTAGGGAGCTCATTCCACAGCCGGGGTGCCACAGCAGAGAAGGCCCTCCTCCTGGTAGCCCCCTGCCTCACTTCCTTTGGCAGGGGCTCACGGAGAAGGACCCCTGAGGATGACCTTAGGGTCCAGGCAGTTACATATGGGAGGAGGCGTTCCTTCAGATAGCCTGCCTCCAAGCCGTTTAGGGCTTTAAATGTTAGTACCAGCACTTTGAATCGGGCCCAGACCTGGACTGGCAGACAATGAAGCTGGAAAAGGACTGGCGTGATGTGGTCTTGTCAGCCAGTCCCTGTTAGTAACCGTGCTGCCCTGTTTTGTTCCAGTTGAAATTTCCAGACCATTTTCAAAGGCAGCCCCACGTATAACGCATTGCAGTAATCCAAACAAGAGGTTATCAGAGCATGGATCACTGTAGCTAGGCTATCTCAGTCCAGATAAGGGCGCAGTTGGTATAACAGCCTAAGCTGATAAAAGGTGCTCTTTGCCACTGAGTTCACCTGTGCCTCAAGTGACAGTTCTGGATCCAAGAGCACCCCCAAACTATGGACCCGATCCATTGTCTCTGCTCAAACCTTCCTGTTTTCTTCAGTAGTCACTATCAGCTCAAGCGTGTTGTAAACAAACTCTTTTTTTTTTTCTTTTTACTCCAAAAGAACACCAAAGCCTGATTCAAAAATCATGCCATGCAAATGCTGCCTTCCAGGACTTTTGCATTCTGCTGGCCCAATAAAAGACGCTGTCGATGTTTCTCGGAATCCCCTGGGTTGCATTTTCTGTAATAGTGCCACAAAAATGCTGGACAGATCAAAGATGTCTCCCGCACAAATCCCGTTAAGACAAATTGACTGATTGAAACAGTGCTGGATCCAGAGCCATGTGCGGACTGCTGAGTTGCATTCACATCCAAGGAGGAAACAGGGTGGGTTTTTTTGCATACGTGGAACAGGGGATGGGTGTGTGTGTGTCCATGCATGAATCAAAACTGTGCATCTCTAAGAAACTGTTAATCAGGGAAGGAGTTCAGCTGGATATCTTGGAGTCATTTCAATGGGATGCGCTCAACATAAGGTCCCTGGTTGATTGCACCCAATAATGGTATTGGCAGCCTCAGACTTGGTCTATGGAGGAGGAGGAGGAGGAGGAGGAGGAGGAGGAGGAGGAGGAGGAGGAGGAGGAGAGAGCCCACTTAAAACATCAGAAGTGCCCTGATGCTGGATCAGACTAAGGGTCCAGCTAGTCCAGCACTCTGTTCACACAGGGGCCAACCAGCCATCAGCCAGGGACCAATAAAGCAGGACATGGTACAACAGTACCTTCCCACCCATGTTCCCCAGCAACTGGTGCATATAGGCTTACTGCCACTGATTAGGGTGACCCTATGAAAAGGAGGACAGGGCTCCTTTATCTTTCACAGTTGCATAGAAAAGGGAATTTCAGCAGGAGTCATTGGTATGCATGCAGCACCTGCCAAAATTCCCTCTTCATCACAACAGTTAGAGCTGCAGGAGCCTTGCCCTATTTTGTATCTCATCACTCTAGTATAGCACCTGCAGCTCTAACTGTTGTGATGAAGAGGGAAATTCACCAGGTGCTGCATGCATACAAAGGACACCTGCTGAAATCCCCTTTTCTATACAACTGTGAAAGACACAGGAGACCTGTCCTCTGTTCCATATGGCCACCCTACTTAAAAGGTTGATCAATGCCTCTCTGAAGGCTTAGTGAGTGGCAGAAAGAGCATTAAGCTAAAATCTGATGATATTTTGGTCCTACCCTTTTGGCTTTGGCCTTGTCCTTGCCCACCCAAGAGCTTCCTGAAATGGAATTTGGCTGTTGGGCTGAGAGGGGTTCTGCAGCCCAGCTTTAGAACTTAGGTGAAGTTACTTTACAGTCTGTTGTCTCATGCTGCTGTTTCCCCCTGGGGTACTTCAGAAAGAACTACTGGAGTCCCAGGAAAGCCCAGAAGAGGAGGAGGAGGAGGAGGAGGAGGAGGAGGAGGGAGAGGAGGAGGAGGGGGAGGGGAAGGAGATGGAGGAGGAGGAGGAGGAGGAGGAGGAGAAGGAGGAAGAGGAGAAGGAGAAAGAGGAGGAGAGGGAGGAGGAGGAGGAGAAGGGGAAGGAATGGAGGAGGAGGAGGAGGAAGAGGAAAAGGAGAAGGAGGAGGGAGAGGAGGAGGAGAAAGAGGAGGAGGGGAGGGAGGAGGAGGAGGGGAGGAGGAGGAAGAGGAGAAGGGGAGGAGGAGAAGGAGGAGGAGGAGGAGGAGGGGGAGGAGGAGGAGGAGGAGGAGAAGGGGGAGGAGGAGGAGGAGGGGAGGAAGAGGAGGAGGAGGAGAAGGGGGAGGAGGAGGAGGGGGAGGAGGAGGAGGAGGAGGAGGCATCTTTCTTCACTCTAATCCTCAGGCTGGCTGGCATTTGCCCCGTCCTCTTGCTGGCTTCTTGACTTCGACTGATAGCAGCTTGCCTAGGAAGAACGGCTTCCTTTTCCCTCCTGCTTCCCCCTCTTCTCCATCCTGGGGCGGGAGACAAATCAGAGCAAAGCCCCTCTCCATTGTTACCCAAACTGCTGCCCATGTCTTCAATCACACATCCATGAAAACACACATCATTAATGCACGTCTTCTTAAAGGACGTGGGAAACGACCAGGGCAGGATCTACACTACTGCTTATAACGGTTTATAATGGTTTTGACAACTGTTCAGGCCCAGGACACATTACAGATACTGTTTTCAACCCACTTTTAAAGTGTTGTATCCTGCTTGGTGTAGAGTAGTCACAGGATCTTTGGCTAAGGCACAGCACACACTGTACACTGTGCTAGATAAGGATTGCTTCACGAGGAGCTAGTAGCTTCTACTCCTGTGTCTCCAAGCTTCTTGTAGAACAGTAGAGATACTTCAAACTAGGATGCTTGAAAAAATAACTTTTGAACAGGGCTGGCTCTAACAATAGGTAGGGTGACCCTATGAAAAGGAGGACCGGGCTCCTGTATCTTTAACAGTTGCATAGAAAAGGGAATTTCATCAGGTGTCATTTGTATATATGGAGAACCTGGTGAAATTCCCTCTTCATCACAACAGTTAAAGCTGTAGGAGCTATACTAGAGTGACCAGATTCAAAAGAGCGCAGGGCACCTGCAGCTTTAACTGGTGTGATGAATAGTAAATTTCACCAGGTTCTCCATACATACAAATGACACCTGCTGAAATTCCCTTTTCAATACATAGAATCATAGAATAGTAGAGTTGGAAGGGGCCTACAAGGCCCTCAAGTCCAACCCCCTGCTCTATGCAGGAATCCACCCTAAAGCATCCCTGACAGACGGCTGTCCAGCTACCTCTTGAAGGCCTCTAGTGTGGGAGAGCCCACAACCTCCCTAGGTAACTGGTTCCATTGTCATACTGCTCTAACAGTCAGGTAGTTAAAGATACAGGAGCCCTGTCCTCCTTTTCATAGGGTCACCCTACATTAGGCAAACCTGTTGTGGTAACATACTGCCAATTCCATCATGAGATAGACAGGGAGCCATGACATCCTTTCCTATACAAACATTTGCGCAAACACATGCGGTTTGTACACACATCTACAAAATGCTTCTATAATATTGTAGTGTGCACACACACCGCAGTGGGTGAATAAATTCTGCTTTGGAAGGAAGAGACCAACCATGTAACAAGGTAATTGCTGGTTCTCTATGGTCAAAGAGGCCATCTGTCAAAGGAGCTTTCCCTTCTGTCACTTCCAATGGACGTGACTTCTTGCCACAGCAATGCTCATGGACACCTTATCCCTGCCTGCTGCTCCTGTCAGAGAAAGGTGAGCTGAGAAAAGATGGGGCATCAACACAGAAGGAAAACAAGAACCAGGAAGCCAGAAAAAGAGACGCCTCCTCAAACAATACCCCAAAATGAAAGACTTTGACTGGAAGATGCAAAACGGCCCCTGTATTTTGGCATGCATTGTATTCAGGGGGCACCTAAGAAGAAAGCAATTTATGATTCAGGAAACTCAAAAGAAAAATACTTATTACCGTATTTCTTCGATTGTAAGATGCCATCGATTGTAAGATGCACACTAATTTCAGTACCACCAACAGAAAAAAAAACCTAAGACACACCCGCGATTCTAAGACGCAGCCCGTTTTTAGAGATGTTTATATGGGGAAAGTGCGTCTTAGAATTGAAGAAATACGGTAGATAAATTGTGGATAGCGTCCAGAGTTACAAAATGAAAATGGGGGGAAAAAGCAATGAAAGCAATTCTAATTGTATAATCAAATTTATATAATAAAGTGTGTGTGTAAAAAACACACAAAATGGCTTAACAAAATGCAGACTTTTTTTGTCATAATTGAGAATTCCAAAGAAAAGAAAGGTGTGTGTGTGTGTGTGAAATGCCTATAGAAAAATAAACACTGGCATAACGTATATCTTTGGTGACATCCACATCGGTATTTCTTATTACTGGCAAATAATAATTTCTTAATATTGGCACAAACATCAGTGGCTCCTCATTCAATTTGTTGAACTTTATAAAACATCTACACTCTTGAGTTTTTACTGTTTTTATGTTGATTCTGTCTTTGGTTCTGCTGCCTTTAAATTTTTATTTCTTAAAAATGTATCACGACTCTCATTGTTTTGGTTTCTCTAATGCAAATCACTGTGGAAGAGCACAGTATGAAATACATGTGTTTGTTCTGAAATGTTTGTTCTGACTCTACTTATCACAAAAAAGAAAAGAAAAAGAAAAAGTCTCTTGAAATGGATCAATGGACCGACTCACTGTAGAACAATGTGGAAAGAATTTTGTAATTGTGAAGTTCTCCTTCAGCGTTAGGATATTTTTCACAGCCTGCTTATTCATCTTGATTTGGTTGTCAGGCCAAATATATACAGCAGGATAGGAAAGGAGGTAAATCCAGATAAGCTTGTATTATTTATTTATTTATTTATTTATTTATTTATTTATTTAGCACAATCAGTGTACATGGTGCTGTACAGAGTAAAACAATAAAATAGCAAAACCCTGCCGCTTAGGCTTACGTTCTAATAAGATCATAAGAAAACAATAAGAAGATGAAGAGAATGCACCAAACAGGCACAGGGGAGAGTAAAACTAACAGTATAAAAGTCAGATCAGAATCAACCCACGAACTGATGTGAGAAGAAGGAAGGCCAGAGAGAAGAAGGTTGCAGTAGTCCAACCGAGAAATAACCAATGCACGAACAAGAGTCTTGGAGAAGACAGACAGAAATGATCAAATCCTGGCAATATTATACAGGAAAAAACGGCAGGATTTAGCTACTGCCTCAATATGAGGAATAAAGGAGAGCGAGGAGTCGAAGATAAAGCCAAGGCTACGAGCTTCCTTGACCGGAGTAAGCGTAACATCATTGACAGTAAGAGAGAATGAGAGATGAGGAGAAGGTTTAGGAGGAAAAACAAGCAATTGTAGATCTGAGGGTGGCTTGCATTAGATTGGCAAGGATTTCTGACTCCCAATTGCTACACAAGGCCAATAACAAAATGAGAGTTGTCATTGATTCTATGATTCTATGTCTCTCCCATTCTCAAAAAACCCACTCTTGATCGACTTTCTCTGTCTAACTACCGACCTGTCTCTCTGTTGCCCCTTGTCTCAAAGATTCTGGAACGTGTGGTCTACTCTCGCTGTCTTGACTTTCTCTCTAGTAACTCTGCTCTGGATCCCTTTCAATCTGGATTCCATCCTTTGCATTCCACTGAAACAGCCCTTACCAAGATCACCAATGATCTTCTCACTGCCAAGTCTAAGGGCCATTATTCCGTCCTTATTCTCCTTGATCTAACTGCAGCCTTTGACACGGTTGATCACGATCTTCTCTTAGATTCCCTCCATGACCTTGGACTCTGTGGCTCTGTCTATAACTGGTTCGCCTCCTATCTAGAGGGTCGCTCTTTTAGCGTGTCGGCTAACGGCAGCTCGTCCTCCTCCTTTCCCCTTTCAGTAGGGGTTCCGCAAGGCTCGGTGCTTGGACCGCTGCTGTTTTCTCTATACATGCTGCCCTTGGGTAAACTTATTCAATCTCATGGCCTCCAATATCACCTGTATGCCGATGACACACAACTATACCTCTCATCTCCGGAACTTTCTCCTGATGTCCACGATCGTATCTCAGCATGTCTTTCAGATATCTCAGCCTGGCTGCTTCATCGCCGTTTGAAACTCAATATGGCAAAAACTGAACTGCTTGTTTTTCCTCCTAAACCTTCTCCTCATCTCTCATTCTCTCTTACTGTCAACGATGTCACGCTTACTCCGGTCAAGGAAACTCGTAGCCTTGGCTTTATATTTGATTCCTCGCTCTCCTTTATTCCTCATATCGAGGCAGTAGCTAAATCTTGTCGTTTCTTCCTGTATAATATTGCCAGGATTCGACCATTTTTGTCTGTCTCTTCTGCCAAGACTCTCGTTCACGCACTGGTTATCTCTCGGTTGGACTACTGCAACCTCCTCCTCTCTGGCCTCCCCTCATCTCACATCAGTCCGCTGGTCTCTGTCCACCACTCTGCCGCTAAGATCATCTTCCTGGCCCGCCGCTCTGACCATGTCACTCCGCTTCTGAAATCTCTTCATTGGCTCCCAATTCATTCCAGAATCCAATATAAACTTCTCCTGTTGACCTTCAAAGCTTTTCACGGTCTAGCTCCTGCCTATCTCTCCTCTCTCATCTCACACTATTGCCCCGCTCGTGCTCTTTGCTCCTCTGATGCCATGCTTCTTGCCTGCCCAAGGGTCTCTACTTCCCTTGCTCGGCTTCGCCCATTTTCCTCTGCTGCCCCTCATGCCTGGAATGCTCTTCCAGAACACCTGAGAACTACCAACTCAATCACAGCTTTTAAAACACAGCTAAAAACTTTTCTTTTCCCTATAGCTTTTAAACTTTGAGTTTGTTCTGACTCTATACTGTTAGCTTCACCCTACCCAGTGCCTGTTTACCCTACCCTGTGCCTGTTTGCATTCTCTTTCCCTCCTTATTGTTTACTACAACTTTATTAGATTGTAAGCCTATGCGGCAGGGTCTTGCTATTTACTGTGTTATCTGTACAGCACCATGTACATCGATGGTGCTATATAAATAAATAATAATAAAATAATAATAAAAGAGCTGGTCATGGTGGAGATAAAATGTCTAGAACTGGCTTGCTGATACATGGATCATCACTGTGGTCTGCAGTCTTGGACTCACTTTGGGGGTGTGGCTGGACTTCAACCACTACGTAGGGTTGCCATATTCTGAATCCACAAAACCAGGACAATTTTTTTGGGTGGTGGTGGCTAGGATTTTTTTTAAAAAACGGAGCAATATATAAAGGTCCAGGGAAAGCTCAATTTTTACAAAGCCCAATTTTTCAATTAAAACATCAACAACTATAAAACCAGACATCTTAGGCCACAGCTAGACCTAAGGTTTATCCTGGGATCATCCAGGGTTCGCCCCTGCCTGAGCACTGGTTCCCCTGTGTGTCACCTAGATGAATAGGTTTGACTCCTGGATGATCCAGGGATAAACCTTAGGTCTAGCTATGGCCTTAATTCACTGCAACTTGCTTCCAAGTAACAGATTTGAGGCTTGCAGCCCAAATCCAAGGAAGTGGAATTTTGAAGGGCGATTTTTGGGGGAGTGACTTTCCTTTCCTTTCTGCCCTCTCTGCTTTTCTCTCCTTCACCCCCTCATCCCCCTCCCTCCCTCCCTCCTGTCCCCCAAAAAACTCTCTCCCCCCTACAAATAACCCAGCAGCTCCGCCCAGCGCTTACCCTAAAGGTCTGACCACAACCAGCCAAGCTCACCAAACTCCTTTGCATTGCATGGGACTCGGGTAGCCTGAGGAGAGCACGTGTGCCTTTCCATGCCGTTGTTCTTCTCCTGTGCAGCCGCAGGCGCAATAAGGTGAGTCACGGTGACTGACTCAGGTGACCCTGTGGAGGAGCGGTGATGCTCTGGAAAAGGCGCCAGGTTGATGTGTCTTTTTCTCTGCTGCCGCCGCTCCACCGAGCAGGCTCAAGGCACCATTTTGGAAGTCAGAATTTCTCCAGCCAGCTGGACCAGGAATCCGGGATTCTTGCCCAGCCAGTTGGGACATTTCAGAATCTCCTGGAAATCGGGACATTCCCAGTTTTCTGAGACTTATGGCAACCCTACCACTACGGTACTGTTGGGGGGAAGTCAGTTGTCCTGCAGGGATTATTTTGGACAAAAAAGGTGGTCTTCCCACCTGTCCCCACCCCTGGCCCCAGATTTGCTGCTGCAGCATTATAAATATCCTCCTGCGTTGCTTACAGGCCAAGAAGAGAGCCATCATTTCAACCTTCAGATCGACTCAGAGAAATGATTCTGTGCACCCCCACCCCCACATACCCCAGAAGATCTTGGATAATTTCTGAGTTAGGTCCAAGTAAGCTTGGGAGAACTCACCAATTTCTATAGCTCGCATCATGTGAACCTAAAATATTAAAAACATGATACCTGCAAATGTTTGTTCTAAAAGCAGAATCTAGGGTAACTTTTCAGAAACTCACTCCTTTTAAGCCTTTTCGATACATTTTAAAAGTGAAAACTGCAACATTTGGAACTGCTAACGAAAAGATGTATCTAGATTTTGAATGTGCATAAAATTAAAAGTGAAGTTTACAAAATACTTGCTCCATTAAAAATAAATAAATAAGTACTATAATAGCAAGACACCCTTTCTTAAAGAACAATATGAATAGTTTGCAGCTCTGGGAGGCGAGGTGGCATTTCTCATGGGGTGTGACTCACACGGGTGTAACCGTGTCTTTAAAAGGTAACTTTTAATGTGTGCATCCAAGTAACCATTTTTAGAGCCCCGGGGCCCAAAGAAAATTGGATCTCCCCACACTTCCAAAATGCCAGACCTTCCGCCACATAACACTGCTGCACTTCAAGAACCGTTAATGACAGTGTATTGTGAATGAGGTGGGGAAACACTCCATAAAATACAGAATTAAGGATTAAAGTTGAGGACAATTTTATGAAGCAAAGAAATGCAACTACCTCACTGGGTAGTCAAATAGCCTTAACTCAGCTGTAGCCTGAAATGGGAGAGTTTGGGCACTTGGCGACAAACCTATGCACATTTGCTTGGGAGAGAGTCTCATTGAACTCAATGGGATTAACTTCTGACTAAACAAAGGGTGTCATCAGACGAGCATTTCATTGCACACTCGTTACTGGGCAATCACAGATTTCCGTGGGTCTCTCTCACGATGTCGTGGGTCCCTTCTAGCCTTCTTCGCGAGAAAAAAACATGGCCCTGGTAAATTGGAATTATTTTTGAGATGGAACTTTCTTCTATCGCCTGCCATGTGCAGGAGAAGAAGCAGGATCAATACGGCCCACTGAATGGCCCACGTGCTCGTAATGAGGGACAAAAGCGCGGGCAGAGAAGCGCTGGTAAGGAAACATGATTTCCCCCCAAGTGATGATGCTCGTAGATAAGTTGGATTACATGAATGTGACTTGGAATTTATCCTACCTTAAAAGCACACCATGGATGTTCAATTTCTCCTCCACAAATGCAAATCCTCCCCGTTTTTCTGTTTCTCTCATACTTAATTCATCTCCAGTGCAGTCCCATTGGGTCTAACATGGTGAACAATTCTGGTTGCCTCCTCTTGAAGTGGATTCATGACATTGAAAGAAGATACAGTAAAGGATAACTAAACGGAGTGGAGTTAGGGGTGTCTCCTTTATGAAAAAAGATGCCAGCAGCCAACTAGGAGATTTCCAGGTTATTTTCTATCATGTTTCCTGAGGTTTTTAAGGGAAATCTTCAGGCAACAAACAGAAAAGATGTTGTCAGCTGGGATTCCTCCACCCTCCAACCCATAACAACAAATTCTGCAATATATAGTGAACTGGTATGAGTGCCTAACATTTACAGTCAGCATGCTCATTGCTGTCTGTGATTGATGGGAGTTGTAGTCCAACACATCTGGAGGGTACCAGGTTGGGGAAGGCTGCTGGTGGATAGTAATGGACATTGATGGTGTTTGGTCATTTATAGCTTCATCCCGCCTACCTGCTTCCTTCGGATTATCCCCGTAGCGCTAAGCGTTCACGGTTGTTGCTGTTTTTGCTACCGGGCGACAGCGATCCTTTGCATACCAGGAAGTGAGTTTAAGGGGGGAAATGTAAAAAATAATAATAATAAAAAATCAACGGATGACCCAATTCAATTCAAATTTGGTACACTTAAAGCTCTCCCTAATATCTATTAATGTGCCAATTTTGCTGTCTTTATCTTTAAAGCTTGCGCAGATGTAAGCATTTGTTTAAAATCCTGCTCCTGCACCCCAGCGGCAGCTGGGAAGATACACTCAGAAAGTAGGGGCTAAATAGGGCAAATCTTTTTGCTTTGAAACACAACTGAAGCAGGATGCCTGGAAGTACTCCACAATCAAAGCAGGTTATAAGGTGGAAAACTTCTGAGTCCTTTGCATGCAATTGTCAGTGATTGCACAGTATAAGGCTGGTGTGATAAAGCTCTTAGACTCTGAACCACATGGTCTTCCTTGTTTCAAGATGTGGTGAGCCAATCTTGGTCATTCTGCTGAGTGAGGGTCTGGACCTCTGTCCCCAAAATCTTACCCTAACAGCGTCGCTGTAGCTTTAGCAGTGCCCAGTCTTTGAGGAGTTACTAAGTAACTCTTAGATGGCTTTAAAAGTGGGTAGATTTGCAAATTGAGAGTTAGGTCTAATAAGCAGTGGCATATCAGCCATGATAAGAACATCAGAAGTGCCCTGAGGCTGGATCAGACCAAGGGTCCATGGAGTCCAGCACTCGGTTCACACAGTGGTCCACCAGCTGTCAACCAGGGACCAACAAAGCAGAACATGGTGCAACAGCACTCTCCCACCCATGTTCCCCAGCCACTGATAGCTAAAGATGTGCTTCCACTGCTGGAGGTAATTTGCTGATGAGGTGGGAACTGCATGCAGCGTCTTCCTCCCTGGGGAGGAATCGTAAGGGCATAAAAAGTGAAGTCTTGCAACATCAGCCAAGAGGTCCATCTGGACCTATTTCCCCCTTTTCTGTGACTTGAGAGCCACAGTGCTTCTTCTGCTTGCCAGCAGCTTTCCTTGATCTCAAGTTCAAGCTGAGAACATCTTTGCAGCCTCACTAGCCAAATCCCATTTTATGGCAAGTCGTGATGATGGAACGGGGGGAGGGGGGCATTGTGTACAGAAAGCGCACGCTCTGTCCCTGAGCAAAACACCCTCCTTGGTTTGGGATCCACACGCCTGGCTTCCAGTACGGGCCCCTATTGTTAAAACTCCCCATACAGTGAGCGTGCCAAAGTTTGTGGTCTGGATTCGGATTGAAAAAGCAGCGATAAAAGACTGTCTAGGCTGTTATAACTCCCTTGAGTCATGGTACTTGGAGTGAATTGCTTACTAAAAATACTTTTTGTTTAAGAAATGACCTGCAAGCAGTAACTCTCCATGTCTTTGCATTTTAGGTAACGGGGGAAAAATGAGGCTTACCGGAGTCTGTGTGTGTGTGTTGTGTGTGTGTGTTGTGTGTTGTGTGTGTTGTGTGTGTGTGTGTTGTGTGATGTGTGTGTTGTGTGTGTTGTGTGTGTTTTGTGTGTGTGTGTTGTCTGTGTGTGTGTTGTGTGATGTGTGTGTTGTGTGTGTGCTGTGTGTGTGTGTTGTGTGTGTTGTGTGTGTGTGTGTGTGTCCCGCCCCTCTCCTCTGTCAAACCTATTCATTTGTGCTGTTGATGTTGCTCATTACCTGAAATAAACTCTCACCCAGCCCACCCCAGCCAAACCTTATTAAGAAGCCAAGGATGAGCCGGCCAAGTGCAGAAAAGTATATGCCTTTGCGATGGAACAACATCGTTTACTTTTCAAAGTAATTGCCCAATGCAGACCGGGAGCATGAAGGTTGTGGTGCACAACTGCCAAGCTGAAAGATACGCGGTTGCGAGAGGAAGCCCTCGACTCCCCCGCTGACCTCAGCGTTTTCGCTGAGTCAGGGCACTACCTTCTGGGCAGCATCAATCTCTCACCATCTTTTATATCTGCTCACGGCCTTTTTATCGGAGGGGATTTCCCGTTTTCTTTTCGCTAGGGTATATCATGGGCTGGGGGTGGGGGCAGGAGGAAAGGGACCAAGCAATAGCTACATGGAGCCTTCAAGAGCAGAAGCAGAACAGGAGCAGAGGGACCTAGGAACATGCCTTCAACCGAATCAGGCCCTTGGTCCATCCAGCCCAGCACTGACTGGCAGCAGCAACGGCAGCTCTCCATGGCTGCAGGCACAGCTTTTTCCAGCTCTATCTGGAATTGCCAGGAATTGAACCTGGGACATCCTGCCTGGCTGGCATTTGTTCTGCTGCTGAGCCGCTGCCCCTCCCAGCATATCTGAATACCAGAGGCAAGGGGCAAGCAATCGG
The DNA here is from genome assembly GCF_023053635.1 of Elgaria multicarinata webbii. NCBI lineage: Eukaryota > Metazoa > Chordata > Lepidosauria > Squamata > Anguidae > Elgaria > Elgaria multicarinata. Next base: position 2,022,454 of record NC_086178.1, read on the forward strand.
GGTGGGTGGGGTGGTTGCCATGTCCTGCTTGTGGGCTTCTCAGAAGCACCAGGGTGGCTACTGTGAGAGACAGGATGCTGGACTAGGTGGAGCTGTGTTATGTTTACACCAGTTGCTGGGGAGCATGGGCGGGAGGGTGCTGCTGCACCCATGTCCTACTTTTGGGTTCCTGGTTAATAGCTGGTGGGGCCCCTGTGTGAACTGAGGCCGTAGCTAGACCTAAGGTTTATCCCATGATTGTCCTGGGGTCAAACGTGTTCATCTAAGGCCACAGCTAGACCTAAGGTTTATCCTGGGATCATCCAGGGTTCGCCCCTGCCTGAGCACTGGATCCCCTGTGTGTCACCTAGATGAACAGGTTTGGCCCCTGGACGATCCAGGGATAAACCTTAGGTCTAGCTATGGCCTAAGTGCCACACAGGGCATCCAGCGCTCAGGCAGGGACGAACCCGGGATGATCCTGGGATAAACCTTAGGTCTAGCTACGGCCTGAGCTGCTCTGATCAAGCATGACTCTTCTTATGACCCAGGGTTTTTATCATTTTGGTCTCCTCAGTTCTGGAAGGGCAGTAACAAAGTGCTGATTCACCCAGCTAGGATGTTTAATTTCAGAACCTGTTTCAACTGTCTTACCTCAGTTTTGTGGCAAGCGATGTGGCACTCTAGGTGCGTCCCTTTGCTAGGGATTAAGTGTCACTGAAAGAACTGGGCATGTTTAGCCTGGAGAAGAGAAGATTGAGGGGAGACATGAGAGCACCCTTCAAATACTTGAAAGATTGTTGTCACACAAGGGAGGGCCAGGATCTCTTCTCGATCCTCCCAGAGTGCAGGACACGGAATAATGGGCTCAAGCTACAGGAAGTCAGATTCTGGCTGGACATCAGGAAAAACGTCCTGACTGTTAGAGCAGTGCGACGGTGGAATCAGTGACCTAGGGAGGTTGTGGGCTCTCCCACACTAGAGGCCTTCAAGAGGCAGCTGGACAACCATCTGTCAGGGATGCTTTAGGGTGGATTCCTGCATTGAGCAGGGGGTTGGACTCGATGGCCTTGTAGGCCCCTTCCAACTCTGCTATTCTATGATTCGATGACATCAACCATTATTGGATATAGTCTGGATGGTGGCTTCAGCCTTGGCACCCCAGACCTCACCCCTGAATTTACCACTGTTCAACCTATGAAAACATTTTGGAGGTAAACACAATTGCCGCTTATGCCATCTTCACTACTGCCGTTGCAATGCAGAGAGAAGGCTAGCACGACCGCTGAATTAAGGGCACTGTGCTGCCGCATCACCCTTAGTGCCACTGGAGGTGACAATTGTTCCGTTTCCATTTCCTGCATAACTTCATCTAACCACTGGAGTCAACTCCAAATGGATTCGTGTATTTTGAATCTCACTATTAGATTTAGAAAGAAAGTAGAGACGCACAACAAAGCCACCAGGCCTTCCTCTAAGTTTATGGTCTTGCATGAGGCACCTCCTCATGGAAGAGGGGAGCCATGAGAGCACTCTTCAAATCCTTAAAAGGTTGTCACACAGAGGAGAGCCAGGATCTCTTCTCGATCCTCCCAGAGTGCAGGACACGGAATAACGGGCTCAAGTTAAAGGAAGCCAGATTCCGGCTGGACATCAGGAAAAACTTCCTGACTGTTAGAGCAGTACGACAATGGAACCAGCTACCTATTTATTTATTTATTTATTTATTACATTTTTATACCGCCCCATAGCCGAAGCTCTCTGGGCGGTTCACAAAAATTAAAACCATAATAAAACAACCAACAGGTTAAAAGCACAAATACAAAATACAGTATAAAAAGCACAACCAGGATAAAAACCATGCAGCAAAATTGATATAAGATTAAAATACAGAGTTAAAACAGTAAATTTAAATTTAAGTTAAAATTAAGTGTTAAAATACTGAGAGAATAAAAAGGTCTTCAGCTGGCGACGGAAGGAGTACAGTGTAGGCGCCAGGCGGACCTCTCTGGGGAGCTCATTCCACAACCGGGGTGCCACAGCGGAGAAGGCCCTCCTCCTAGTAGCCACCTGCCTCACTTCCTTTGGCAGGGGCTCACGGAGTAGGTCCTCTGTAGATGATCTTAAGGTCCGGGCAGGTACATATGGGAGGAGGCGTTCCTTCAAACGTAGCTAGGGAGGTTGTGGGCTCTCCCACACTAGAGGCCTTCAAGAGGCTGCTGGACAACCATCTGTCAGGGAAGCTTTAGGGTGGATTCCTCCATTGAGCAGGGGGTTGGACTCGATGGCCTTGTAGGCCCCTTCCAACTCTACTATTCCATGATTCTATGATCTTTTGGACTTTCAGTATTCATGGCCCAACAGCTTATTGTTCACACACACCTGAACTTGTTTGGGCAGGTGAAACCATCCCCATACACAAAAAACAAAGGGTGCCGAACGCACACCTGTGCACACAAGTCTGTCCTCACAAGCTCGGCGTTGTTATGATTACAGTTTTTGTGAACCGCCCAGAGAACTCTGCTATCGGGCGGTATAGAAATGTAATAAATAAATAAATAAATAAATAAATAAATAAATAAATAAATAATAAGGTGGCAGTCGGTGGAGCTGCGCTTGCGTGGCTCCCAGCCACTCTTCGTGAGCCTTACTCTTGCCCTGGCTGCCTCTGTGGCAGGCTGGTCTGCCGTCACAAATGTGAATTTATAATGGCCAATGCTGGCTGGGGATTATGGCAGGAATAGTCTGGAGGGCACCAGGTTGATGAAAGCTGTTTCTGGAGGTATTTTCTGCATGTGCCAGGAAGATGGATTGTGCCATGATTTTTAACAGCCGTCTCCCACCTCTTCCCTTCAAAAGACCCTGCTCTACGCCCGCCACGCCACCCTGCCACCTCCCCCCTGCCACGATACTATTCTGGGCGCAAAACGGCCTTTCTTGCTGACTTCTCCACAAGCTGTGATGTGCTCAGCCGACCCTTGGGCTTGGAACATAAGAGGCAAAACTGCAAAAGGAGTTTCTCAGATAACCCTGTATTTATTTTGGTTACGTGAGGCTTGGATCCGAATCTTAACTGGGGCTGGACTCTTGCATGGCTCCCGCAAAAGAAGTTTGTCAGCAGAGTTCACAATCAAGTTCTGGCAGCTGGAAGCGACGGGGCCGGTCAGCTTTTTCAGTTTCAAATCGCTCTTGGCTTTGATATGTGAGCCTTCCTTTCACAGCAAAACCGTTGTGGTGTCTGTGGCACTCTCCAGGCAAATGGTCACTGGAGGATAAAGGCCAAGGCCGAGGCGGAGGGGGAAAGACGCCGGCAGCATCTGAGAATGATTTGCAGTGTTCGAACCACTGCTGCCGCAGGAGCACAAATGCAGAGATTTAGCTCTGGTGCGGGAAGGACCGTCCTGATCACCTCCCTGGGAAGGAGAAAGAGCCCCAATTAAGGGCAAAACCTAGCAGTGGGAGAGAACAGGAAAGGACGCTCCTGACTCAGCCCTGTGTTAGCCATGTGCTGAGTCCACATCCTTCATACAGGTCGCCCTGCGGAAACAGGAGGAGCCTTTTTGGATCAGACCAGGGGTCCATCTCATTTCCAGCCATGGCTAGCCAGAGGCTCCGGGGAAGCCCTAAAACCTGGCATGGAGAACACAGTCCTCAGCTCTTGTTTGCCCCCACACCACTCCCCAAGAAGAGGCATCCTGCCTCTGAACATGGACAGCAGGATATGACACTTTGAATAATAGAATCACAGAATAGCAGAGTTGGAAGGGGCCTACAAGGCCATCGAGTCCAACGCCCTGCTCAGTGCAGGAATCCACCCTAAAGCATCCCTGACAGATGGTTGTCCAGCTGCCTCTTGAAGGCCTCTAGGGTGGGAGAGGTTTGAAAATGGTTTGAAGACTGTATCGGGAGCTCTGTGTCCTGGGCCTCAACAGTTGTCACTACTGTTATAAACTATTTTAAAGCAGTAGTGTAGATCTTGCTTGGGAGAAAACAAAAGTCTTGACCTGGCGCCAAAAAGATAACAATGTTGGCACCATGCATTGGGGAGATCGTTCTATAATTGAGGGGCCACCACCGAGAAGGCCCTCTCCCTTGTTGCCATTCTCCAAACTTCCCTCGGAGTAGGCACTCAGAGGAGGAACTTAGATGTAGAGCACAGTGTATGGGTAGGTTCATGTTGGGAGAGGCGTTCCGTCAGGTATTGTGGTCCCAAGGTTAAAACCAGCACTTTGAATCGGGCTCAGAAACATACAGGCAGCCAATGCAAGCGGTCCAGAATTGGTCTTATATTTTCGAACCTCTTTGTCCTCATTATTAATAAAAGCTCCACCCCCATCCGCGATTGTTGAACAAGGTGTGAGTGAGCAGAAAATAAAGCTGGGTGCAGGATTAAGCTGTAAAATGCTTATTATATATGTACTCTCAATCATTATTACCTTTTCTGAGCCAGGAGGATGGCGCTAGCCAGAAATTAAAGTGTGTGTGTGTGTGTGTGTGTGTTTCTTTCTTTTTTGTGGCAAGATACTTTGAAGGCCTCCTTGGGGTGAGGAAGGCATTTCTTTTCTTTGCTACCCTTAAGCCAAGCTGCTGACAGTTTGTTTGCCTGAAATAGAACAATGATTTGTAAAGTGAGCTCTCCTTCTGAAACCATTGCAAATTTTGCAAAATTGTTTTCTGCGAATCTGAAAATCCCTTCGGAGTGGCGCGGAGAGGGGGCAAGGACTTGGCTCAAGGCGTTTTCTTCTTCTGGGGCCTCTTCTGCCCTGAAAGCTAGACAGGGCTGCTCCAAGTAGATGCATTTTTATTCACTTTTTCTGTTGCCACAAAACTGTGACTGAGAGCAGATGACTGGATTGTTGCTATGTTTTAGTCCAAATGCTGTTTAGTGGGGTCAAACCAATGAGCTCTTTCTGCCCCCTCCCTCTGGAGGGAAAAGCCCAGAACCTGAATGATGATGCAGGGACCAGGAGACCCTGGCTCAAGCACCTCCTCATAGCTCTGCCGTAGCCTCTCCCAACTGGGGCCCCTCTAGATGAGTTGGGACTAGCACTCGCCATAGTCTCTGGTCAGCATGAGACCCATGGATGCTTTTTAATTGTGAGTCACTTATGCCTTTAGGGCCTAATCTACACCAAGCAGGATAGAGCACTATGAAAGCGGTCTATGGTATGTGTCAATGGGTCCAACAGTTGTCAGTGCACTTCGATGCCACTATAAAGCAGCAGTGTGGCTCCTGCCTCTTATATCCTGCTTCCATACCAGTTAAGTAGGGCTAGATTGTCTTAGCAGCTGGGATTCAAGGATATATTATCATAGGGTGACCATATGGATATGGGGATACCAAGTCATCTTGGCTGCCTCCTGAGGAATCCGTATAACGACCAAGTAGCAACGGTGAGAACAGACCACGGAACAACGGACTGGTTTAAGATTGGGAAAGGAGTACGGCAGGGTTGAATACGCTCACCCTACCTATTCAACTTGTATGCAGAACTCATCATGCGACGTGCTGGGCTTGATGAATCCAAGGCTGGAGTTAAAATCACGGGAAGAAGCATTAACAACCTCAGATATGCAGATGATACTACTTTGATGGCTGAAAGCGAGGAGGAGCTGAGGAGCCTTATGACGAAGGTGAAAGAAGAAAGTGCAAAAGCTGGGTTGCAGTTAAACCTCAAAAAAACCAAGATTATGGCAACCAGCTTGATTGATAACTGGCAAATAGAGGGAGAAAACGTGGAGGCAGTGACAAACTTTGTATTTCTGGGCGCAAAGATTACTGCAGACGCTGACTGCAGCCAGGAAATCAGAAGACGTTTACTTCTTGGGAGGAGAACAATGACAAATCTTGATAAAATAGATAAGAGCAGAGACACCACACTGACAACAAAGATCCGCATAGTTAAAGCAATGGTATTCCCCGTAGTAACCTATGGCTGCGAGAGCTGGATCATAAGGAAGGCTGAGCGAAGGAAGATAGATGCTTTTGAACTGTGGTGTTGGAGGAGAATTCTGAGAGCGCCTTGGACTGCAAGAAGATCAAACCAGTCCATACTCCAGGAAATGAAGCCAGACTGCTCACTTGAGGGAATGATACTTAAGGCAAAACTGAAGTACTTTGGCCACATAATGAGAAGACAGGATACCCTGGAGAAGAGGCTGATGCTAGGGAAAGTGGAAGGCAAAAGGAAGAGGGACCGACCAAGGGCAAGATGGATGGGTGATATTCTGGAGGTGACAGACTCGACCTTGGGGGAGCTAGGGGTGGCGACGGCCGCCAGAAAGCTCTGGCATGGGCTGGTCCATGAAGTCACGAAGTGTCGGAAGCGACTGAATGAATAAACAACAGACCATATGAAATAAACGAATAAACAACAGACCATTATGTAGCGTGACCATATGAAAAGGAGGACTGGGCTCCTGTATCTTTAACAGTTGCATAGAAAAGGGGATTTTAGCAAGTATCATTGGTATGCATGCAGCACCTGGTGAAATTGCTTCATCACAGCAGTTAAAGCTGCAGGAGCCCTGCCGCCTTGACCTCTGTAGGCCTCAAACCTTTATACATACATACATATATACATACATACAATGGTAGGGTGACCATATGAAAAGGAGGACAGGGCTCCTGTATCTTTAACAGTTGCAAAGAAAAGGGAATTTCAGCAGGTGAACCTGCTGAAATACCCTCTTCATCATAACAGTTAAAGCTGCAGGAGCTATACTAGAGTGACCAGATTTAAAAGAGGGCAACTTTAACTGTTGTGATGAAAAGGAAATTTCACCAGGTTCCCCATATATACAAATGACACCTGCTGAAATTCCCTTTTCAATACAACTGTAAAGATACAGGAGCCCTGTCCGCCTTTTCATATGGTCACCCTATACAATGGCAATTAAAATAATTTGAATTTCATTAACATTATTTCAACAGTCCACTATGCAACAGAAAAACATAGGAGCTTCACAGCTCAACTGTTTAATAAAGAGCTGATGAACTATTATATTCACATGTAGAAATAAGACATTTGGGCAGATGCATTGAAGAAACATCTATTTCAGCTCAAGATTGCGGGTGGGGGAGAAAGAAACCTGATGGCTGTGAAACCAGCTGATGGAAAAGTGGCATAAAACCAGCCCGTTTTCAATGCTGCTGATTTTGTCAGTTGTAAACTGGCCTGAAATACTTTGACCCAGACAGTCCCAGGAGGCTTGTAGCTGCTTATAGCTTTGAAAGGTATGACATGGCCCTAAAACCTGCCAGTTGTTTTGTTGCAAGCTGCAAGGAGGACCTGGAACACATCTCTAGCTCCAGAGCCTTGATTTATGGTTTCATGGAGTCACTGGGGTGGGGGTAGAGATTGCCAGATCTCTTAAACTGTCTCTCTCTGTGTGTGTGACAGTACATAGTGTAGTCCTGATTCTGTACTTTAATACAAAGGTAGCAACTCAGGGGAAGCCCAGTGACAAAGGGCATGGCTAGACGGGGCGATATTCCAGGGATCATCCCGGGATTGTCCCTGAGCGTCCACATGACGCACAGGGGATCCCGGGAGCAGGGAAGGATGATCCCTCCATTTCCCTGGGATATGGCCCTACACTTTAATCCTGGTTCTTCTCACGGTCTCGGGATGATCCAGAGACTGCTGGAAGTGTGGCTGGGTGTCCCGTCATACTGCTCTAACAGTCAGGACGTTTTTCCTGATGTCTCCTTGCCCATCCGGGTGGGGGTGGGGGGAATGGGAGGGGTTGTTGCTGTTGTTTTTTTTTTTTAAAAAAAAAACCTTTTCCGCTGGAGCGCTCCTGCGCTCAGTTTCGATTAAAAAAAAATGGCAGGTGCCATACTAGAACCCAATGAGGTCATCCCAGGATGTCCCAGGATGTCCTCTTCTTCCCAGGACATAGTGTGCCGTGTGTAGACTGAGGGCGATGACCTCGTGATCACCATATCGTGAGATCCTCCCCTTCCGGATCCTAGGTCTAGACATGCCCAAAGTATCTCAGCCCCAGTGACAAATCATCAAGGTAAAAAGAAGTGATGCACACATGTGAGTTAAGTAGCGCTGTGAGGAGAAGGCAAGTGAGTCATAATTTAAGTTAATGTTTACATTAATTGGTTTTTACTGTGCTGTACTTGCAATTTTGAATTCTTATACCTGTAGACTGCACTGGAATCCATTCCGGATTAAGAGCGGCCTAGCAATAATTACAAGTAAATACTCCCATATATCTGCCTGACTGTATGTTGGGACTCCATAACCGACGACACCTGCTGGCTTCCACCACTGTCTCTCCACTGGGCCACAAGCTTGCCACAAACATGCCTGGAGCCAGAGGGACAGTGCTGATGGAATGGAGACTGAATTCACACCAGCGGATCTAAATAGAAACCAGAGTTTTGGCCGCAGGGCATAATTGAGAGATACACCAAGAAGCTCAGCTGCTTTTAACCACCAGATAGCTACTGATAAGCACGTAGAAATGTAACTGGTGGTTGCCATGCTCTGACACGGGGGGAAGAAACATCTGTACTTAATCTAATGAATCCACTCAGATTCATCCGGAAACACATAAATCTTTCAATAAAGGCATCACAGCCCTCCTAAATATCTTTGCTTTCAAAAGGCAAGAGCCCAGAGTGAGACTAGTCAGCTTAATAGGTGTGGAAAGAACCCACGTTTGGAGCCACAGTAGAACAGCAATCATATGAATTGGTACAAAGCCCTCGTACAACCTTTCCAAGAAGCACATAAATATATTCAAGGAAGGGCACATTATAGCTTGCTATAGGCGGCAAAAAACAGAACACCCACCACCCAAAACGTTTGCAAGGTGTGAAATCCAATAAAGGGAACAGTGTTGATTGTTCAAGATGGAGATTTTAATTAAAAAGTCTGCTTTTATAAGCCAGGTGAGGCCCAGAGGGGATGACGTAAGCTTGTGGTTGACATGACGTCCTAAGAACAGCAGGACTTGCTTTTAGATCCGTTACTGAAATTTGTAGTAAGAACTTTGTTCATGTTATTCACTGGATTTCCGGAAATGGAACATATGTGACCGAATGAAGTGGTCCTTATGCAAAGCCAGAAACCACTGGTTCTTCTGGCCCAGTATTGCCTATGCTGACAGCCAATAACTTTGTAAATCTTTGTAACCGTTGTACACCACCAAGGGAACTTCGCCTGTTGACAAGTGTAGAAATGGAACAAATGTTTGAATAACTCTCCAGGGTATCAGGTGGAGAAAGGCCTTCCACAGCCCTGCTAGGTGAGATATTGAATACATTCCCTGGGATTGACTGTGGGAGCTTCTGCATGCAAAGCTTGGAAAAAAGGAGGCTGAGAGGAGACATGATAGAGATGGATAAAATCATCCATGGGATGGAGAATGCGGACAGGGAGACATTTTTCTCCCTCTCTCAAAATACTAGAACCCAATGGGGTCATCCCAGGAAGCTGATTGGTGGGAGATCCAGGACACATAAAAGGAAGGACTTCTTTGCATAGCGCATAGTTAATTTATGGACATCACTACCACAGGATGTAGCGATGGCCACCCATTTGGATGGCTTTAAAAAGGGGTTGGATAAATTCCTGGAGGTGAAGGCTGGCTACTAGCCCTGATGGTTGTGTGCTATCTCCAGTATTCAGGGCAGTAAGCCTGTGTGCACCAGTTGCTGGGGAACATGGGTGGGAGGGTGCTGTTGCACCATGTCCTGCTTGTTCATCCCTGACTGATGGCTGGTTGGCCGCTGTGTGAGCAGAGTGCAGGACTAGATGGACCCTGGGTCTGATCCAGCCTCAGAGCACTTCTTATATTCTTAAAGCAGGTGCGCTGCCACAGAGCGGTGGCAGCCTCTTTGTAGATCTTTCTCAGGGTTTATTGCACCATTGCCACACCTCAGATGATGATGTCTTCCTCTCGTAACCCTCCTGTGTTTTCCCACGGCTTCTTCTACCTTTTTTCTTTCTATGGAAAGTCCATTAAGAAAAAGGAAAAAGACGGAGGAGCTGCAGAATGCCTTCTGATCATTGACGTTATGATCCGTCTCCCTGGAAGCACTTGCATTTGCTACCAGATGACACTAGCTTCTAGTCTAGCCAGTGTATAAAGGCCCAACTATCAGCCAGCCACCTTCTGCTCTATTCCAGTGACATGCATCCCACAGAACCGTTGGGGAGCCAATTTGGACAAGCAACTTGTGGCACATCCACTCATGCACATTGAACCACAAATGGGTCTGGCAAAAAATGCACCAGAACCAAGCACGAGAATCCATGCATCACTACCATGTTGGACCATTATTCATGAACATTGATGCTGCTGTTCACTGCACCACAGAACACTGTGAAAGAAAGGCATTTGTAAGTAGGGAGCGCCATTACGTCCAGCTCTGAGTAATGAGAAGATCACTCACAGGCTATTAGCAATGCCTGCTGTGCTCCGGAACAGAACATGTGGGCCGGAATTATCAGTGTCAGCACGACATCAAGGCAATGACTTGGGGAAGAACATGCATCCACAGAACATGTGGATGCACAGGGATGATCCCAGGGTTCGTCCCGGGATAAAGCCCTGTCTAGCTATGGCCGTACATACATTCAATGCTGTCATGCCTGGCTATAAATATCAAGCAGACAACCAGACATGTAAGGAGTTTAAAGAAAGGGAACTACAAGAAGCTAAAAGACACCAATAAATCCTTCATTTCTTAGCCCGGGGGTGGGACGGGGAGAGGGAAGGAGTTACTGTATTGTTTATTAACCCACTCACTAGTCTTTTAGAGAGGGTGGAAACACACAGGTTTAATTCAGAGCATAATCCAATGCATGTTTAGACAGAAAAACATTCTACAACTCCCAGTATGGCTGGCTAGAAAATGCTGGGAATTGCAGGATTCTTTTTTCTCTGTCTGAACATGCATAGGATTGCACCCTTAGCTTTTTAAATTATGGAGCTGTTCTAATGTTTTACTGTTCTTAGAGCTCCATCACACCAGTGTTTTATCGCACTGTCGTCCTGCCTTTTCCCCACGACCCCCACATGTTGTCATCCCTGTCCTGCAGTCATCTCCCCTCTCCCCTCCATTTTTTGTGTTATTCTAGGGTGGAGAAAGTGCAGTGTTTTTTCTCCACACAGAATAAAACCACCCTTCCATCCCCATGTATTACAGCATGGGTCTTATTAATGTTTAATGTATTAACAAATGGGCAGCCAGGTGACCTACTTTCCAGAGGACAGCGCTCTGTTTCATGGGCTACCCAGCCCAATAATGGTTTACCGTAGGGGTTTACAGATTTTGTTACATCCGTTCATTCTATGTTTCGCAGATTCTCAGGCATTTTCATTCCATCATTGGCTCATTGACAGAATCAGAATTTTTATGGCACTAGATTTAATGTGAATCTGTGTGAATCCCCCCCCAAGTTTTTTTTTAAAAAAATTCTCTAAGTTTTAAAAATGTTATGTTATTTGCTACTTGTTTTTGTATGGTTTTTTGTGGGGGTTGGGGTGGTGGGGTGGTAAACTGCTATATATATTCAGTCAACAGTAACGTGGCATGCCAATAAATAAATATAGAGATTGTTATCTCAGGCAGGTTTTTATTTTATCTTATTTTATTTGCATACATCACATACTAGAGCTCAGTGCCTAACAGAATGAAATTTAATAGGGATAAATGCCAAGTTCTACATTTAGGAAATAGAAACCGAATGCACAGTTACAAGATGGGGGATACTTGGCTCAGCAATACTACAAACGAGAAGGATCTTGGAATTCTTGTAGATTGCAAGCGGAATATGAGCCAACAGTGTGATGTGGCTGCAAGAAAGGCAAATGCTATTTTGGGCTACATTAATAGAAGTATAGCTTCCAAATCACGTGAGGTACTGGTTCCTCTCTATTCGGCCCTGGTTAGGCCTCATCTAGAGTATTGCGTCCAGTTCTGGGGTCCACAATTCAAGAAGGAATTGGAACATGTTCAGAGGAGGGCAACCAGGATGATCAGGGGTCTGGAAACAAAGCCCTATGAAGAGAGACTGGAAAAGAGAAGATTGAGGGGAGACATGATAGCACTCTTCAAATACTTCAAAGGTTGTCACACAGAGGAGGGCCAGGATCTCTTCTCGATGCTCCCAGAGTGCAGGACACGGAATAACGGGCTCAAGTTAAAGGAAGCCAGATTCCAGCTGGACGTCAGGAAAAACTTCCTGACTGTTAGAGCAGTACGACAATGGAATCAGTTGCCTAGGGAGGTTGTGGGCTCTGCCACACTAGAGGCCTTCAAGAGGCAGCTGGACAACCATCTGTCAGGGATGCTTTAGGGTGGATTCCTGCATTGAGCAGGGAGTTGAACTCGATGGCCTTGTAGGCCCCTTCCAACTCTGCTATTCTATGATTCTAGGATTCTATGAATCACCATCTCCCTGATGTTCAGCCTTATATTTTATCATCTTTTGCAAGCTCAATTAAATTTTGATCACATTCTAATAGACAGCAGTGTATATCCAGATAGACCTGAAGTCAGGGCTATCCAATAATTTTCAATTTACAGACTCAGATATTTAAACTCATGTTGTACTAACAAATCTCAATAGGAAAAACAGAAAAATATTGATCTGATAAAAGCCAGATATTATCCGAACCTCCTGCTCATTTCCTGGCAAAAATTGCTTGCTCTAATTATTTGGTCTTGAATCATTCCAGGAAGATAACACTGGCTCAGAAGCCGCTGCCAAAAACAGCCGTCTGTCTGCCTTTCCTGTGGGTGGATTGTGCACGGCAACTTGAGATGGTTCTCTCTCGATTCATTGTAGTGATCCCAAGAAGCATGGGAGGTTCAGAACAGCATTCCTGCATATCAGAGAACTTAATGTAAGAACAAAATGTAAGGACATAAATGCAAGTATTCTTGCACATACTGTAGGAAGTAGCAACAAGCTTAACCATGAGTCAGCACTGTGATGTGGCAGCTGATGGGGCTTGTGAAATTCCAGACTGCATTAATTGAACCAGTAACCTTGGGAGGTTGTGGCCTCTCCCACACTAGAGGCCTTCAAGAGGCAGCTGGACAACCATCTGTCAGGGATGCTTTAAGGTGGATTCCTGCAATGAGCAGGGGGTTGGACTCGATGGCTTTAGAGACCCCCTCCAATTCTACTATTCTATGATTCTATAAGACTGCGGGGAGACATAAAAACACTCTTCACGTACTTGAAAGGTTGTCACACAGAGGAGGGTCAGGATCTCTTCTAGATCATCCCAGAGTGTAGGACACAAAATAATAGGCTAAGTTACAGGAAGCCAGATTCCAGCTGGACACCAGGAAAAACAGTACGACAATGGAAGGAATGACCTGGGGAGGTGGTGGGCTGTCCCACCCTAGAGGCCTTCAAGAGGCAGCTGGACAGCCATCTGTCAGGGATGCTTTACGGTAGATTCCTGCAATGAGCAGGGGGTTGGACTCGATGGCATTATAGCCCCCTTCCAGCTCTACTATATGATTCTATGATGTGTCATGTCCAGATCACAAGAAGGCATGGTCCTACTCTGTTCTGTCCTCATCAGTCCTGTGTGCACTTCTGGGCACCACACTTTAAGAAGGATATCGACAAAAGGGAATATGTCCAGAGGAGGGGCCTGGGAACTATGGGCCATGAGGGGAAGTTGAAGGACTGGATGTGTTTAGCCTAGAAAAAAGGCCATTAAGAGGTGATAACATCACAGCCTTCAAATATCTGAAGGGTTGTCACATAGATGATAGAGCAAGCTTGTTTTCCGTTGCTCCAGAGGGTAAGGCCAGAACTAACTGGTTCAAATTACAAGGAACTTTAGGAAGAACTCCCTGGTGGTTTGGTTGAACAGTGGATGGGTGGAGTTGGGCACCATTTGGAGAAAGGTGGATAGGGCTGAGGCTCAGCTAATGTTCCCTAGACAGCCCAATGCCTTTATTGTTTGCCAATATGCTTCTGGGCTAAGCTGAAGATGTTGGTTCTTATCCCTTATCCCTGTTCTTTTGAGTCTGGGATGCCTTTCCCATAGATTCCTCCTCCTCCTCCTCCTCCTCCTCCTCCTCCTCCTCCTCCTCTTCTACCACCACCACCTGGTTCATAGAGGTTCAGGAGTGAAACTTTGTCCATAGCTAGACCTAAGGTGTATCCCTGGATCGTCCAGGGGTCAAACCTGTTCATCTAGGTGACACACAAGGGATCCAGTACTCAGGCAGGGGTGAACCCTGGATGATCCCAGGATAAACCTTAGGTCTAGCTGTGGCCTTCGTTGTGGATTCCACAGCCATAAAAGATACTGGCCGTACTCACAAGACACTTTAAACCAAGGCTTTAACCACGGTGCATAAGGCTTTTGGCTTAAGCACTGTGGTTAAAAACATGATTTAAGGTGTCTTCTGAACAGGGCCACTATTGCCCTGCACTGTTGATGAAGGTCCAGGAATGTGGTCAATAGCTGAAACATGTTGGCTTTGGCAAGCATTTGATTTTCTATTATTATTATTATTATTATTATTATTATTATTATTATTATTATTATTATTTGTGTACCACATACAATTTGTATAACACATACATTTAAAAACAACTGTAACAACAATGAGCCTAAAAAACGATGAGCCTAATTAAGTGACTTTAGACTATACATGCTGCATATATAGTCTAACCATCTGACAACCATCTGCCAGGGATGCTTTAGGGTGGATTCCTGCATTGATTAGGGGGTTGGACTCCATGGCCTTATAGGCCCCTTCCAACTCTACTATTCTGTGATTCTATGATTCTATGGTTTGGATCATTCATACATACATCATATATTTTAAATATGTTCTGGTGTGCTTATAGTGTTTTTTACGATTGTATTGCGCTCAGCCTTGTTTTTATTATTATTTTTGTCTAAGAGCGGGTTACATTTTTACAAAGACATAAATATGGAATTCATTCACATATTTATCTGTTTAATTTCTAAGTGCCACCATAATGCTCACATACATCTCTGGCTTTGTTTAGAAACCACGACCTCTATTAACTTTAATTGCTTCCTCTGTGGTTTTAAAATGAAGGGTGGATGCAAACTTAATACCCACAATATTTTGATTGGGAACCGCCTCGTTTAGGCTTTGCACCTTTTCCACACAGACTTGAGAAGAAGGTGACCCTGTTTTCCTGGCACCACCTTCTTCCGTGAAATGGCAGGAGAAAGTCATTATGTTTAATAGGCAGCACTTTTGTTTAGCGGTGGATAAATATAGCCGTCTGATCTCTGAACTTGGATCAGGAGGAAAAGGTTAGACAAATTAAGTGCCTTGAGCCGGGCTAGACAACAGCCGCTTGTGGAAGGTGATAGGACAATGCCCTAGAGAAATGTAAACACCAAGAGTGGAGAGGAATTGTTTTGGGTGAGAGTGATATAATTAGGAATGATTTAGCAAAGGGCGATCTCAGCTGAGAGCAAGGAAAAAAGTCCTAATGGGGGAAAGCTGGCTGCCAGTGATAGAATCTCCCAAGGAGGGTGGTGGAAGACCTTTGGGCCATGAGTCACTTCTAGCTGATTTGGGCAACCCTTAGGGAAAATGTCACTGGGAAGGGCATTGGCAAGGCGAAAAGCTTGCTGCCAGATCATTACCATCCACAATTATCACTCAGGAACGGCCAACTTGCCCCCAAATTTCTTTGCACATAACCCAGCAAGCCCTCTTCAGTTTCTTGGGATGAAATACCTTGATTTCTTCATTTTCACATCATGACCTGTGTGAATATATCGATGGCTTCTCCCATAATTACATTTGCAGACCACACTTTCCCCCTTGTGCATTCCCAGAAGTGAGCCTGTGGCTTCCTCCGTGCGCGTCGTCACCAGGAGGACGGTGGCTTTATCGGAAAGTTGTCAGCAGCAACTTCTCCCAAAGGCACGGAAGGCTGAACCTGATACCTTTTAGTGCCAAGAAGAGCCAGGATGAAAGGAAGGGGTAATGAATGCCCAGGAGGGGTGCAATTTCTCTCTGTGTTTTGCTCTGTTGGGTGACCTTGATGGTCTTGCTGGACTTGACATTAAGAGGATTTACAGGTGGGGGGGTCACTGCAAAGGCTCTCGTTCTTTGTCATTGATCCATGTAGGCTCTCCACCAGAGAAAAATCTTGTTCACACCCATGGTGACGATTCTTCTTAATAGTTCCCTAATTGTTTCTTGTTGTGTAAATAGGGCTTTCAGGGGCAGCTTGTTATCTTAAAGAATTATATTTGCTCCTCCAAGTTTAAATAAAAAGGAAGGCTTACAGTGGTGTTTTTTTTTTTTTTAAAAAAAGCTAATATATTATAGGAACAAAGGAGCTGCTACAGTGTAATGATTAAACTGAAAACTGTCATGGGCTGGGCCCATGGTCCCTTTAAGAAAACATCTTTGCTTTATCCCAGAGAGAAGGAGAAGGGTTTCTTTGTGTCCAGAAGGGAGTAGCAAGCTAAATGCCAAGGCCGCGCTTTTGCGAGAAGCGCCTGGCATCTGATAACGCCTCCCTGGGCTGGTACCAGGGGAGAGTCACAAGTTGCAGCTGTGAAATGTCTGGGAGCATTCCCCCCTCCCTTTGGGAGAGGTGTGGGTTGCTAGGGGTTTCAATTGGTCAGGGTGGGTCTGGTGACAAGGGGGTCCCAGAAAGAGATAAAAGGTTGGGCACCCAAGGGTCTGGTCTCTTTCTTGTGGGTGTCAGGAGTCCGGTGTGTGGGGGGTGAGCAAGAGCATCCAGGCTGGGCTGGCTAGATGGTGGAAGCCCCACATGGCCGCTGAGGGAAGGAATCTAGTTCGAGTGGTGTGGAGCCGAGTCGAAGTGAGCAACAGAGGTTGAGTTGCAGTGTTAAGTGTTTGTTTTGTTTTAGAATAGGTTTGGGTACAAGTGGGCAAGGGACCTTGCCGGAGTTACGGCTGGTGGGGAGTGAGTGTGAATCCAATTGGTTTGAGTGTGCAAAAAGGGGGAGGGGGAGGTATTAGTCCCTGCTGTCTGAAGTGTGTCATTCCTTTGTCCGTGTTTGTCTCCCAAACCTCTTACGTGTTTACCTTAATGTGTGGACCCTTAAGGAAGTGTGTTGTGTGAAGAATAAAAGTGTTTGGTCCCTATCTCCTCTGTGGTGTCGTTCCTTCAGAACCTAGACTCCCAAAGGGTTAAAAAGCAGCAGTGAATTTATTTATTTATTTATTTATTTATTTATTTATTTATTTATTTATTACATTTCTATACCACCCAATAGCCAGAGCTATTGAAGGGGTGTGTGTCTGGGCTGGCAAATCAGACCCCCCTTCTCTGGCTGAGGAATCACTGAGTCAAGCCTGGCGGTTCCATCACAAAACCCACAAAGTCTCTGGTACAATCTCGCCTTGCCATGAACTCATATGTTCATGTAAAATACATGTAATTGATTAAAACATTTAAAACTAATACATTATTAAAAGCAGCACATTATTAAAAAGGCATCTTAAAATTCAACTGGGTAGGCCTGCCAGAAGAGATCAGTCTTTATAGCTTTCTTACAATCCGGAAGAATGTTAAATTGATAAATCTCTCCCAGCAGGTCATTCCATAATCTGGGCAGGATCTACACTACTGCTTTAAAGCGCTTTATAACAGTTATAAAGCGCTTTAACTGCTTTAAAGCACTATAAAACTGTTATAAAGCGCTTTAAAGCAATGGTGTAGATCCAGCCCCAAAGCAACAGAAGAAAAGGTCCTCTGGGTAATAGTTGTCAGCCTAGTTTTTGTTGGCTGGAGTGAATTCTTCCCAGAGGACCTGAGTGTGCGGGGCGGACTGTACGGGAGAAGGCGATCCCGCAGGTAACCTGGACACAAACCATGTAGGGCTTTAAAGGTGATAACCAACACTTTATACTTCACCAGGAAACTGATTGGCAGCCAGTGAAGAGATTTTAAAACTGGTGTAATGAGGTCCCCCCTAGGTGTACCAGTGACTGATTCCTACAGTCGATGACCCTTGGACTTGATGGCCTTAGAGGCCCCTTCCAACTTCTATGTATACACTCCAGGTGATTGCGGTGTGTGTGTGTGTGTGTGTGTGTGTGTGTGTGTGTGTATATATATATATATATATATATATATATATATATATATATATAATCATAGAATAGCAGAGTTGGAAGGGGCCTACAACGCCATCGAGTCCAACCCCCTGCTCAGTACAGGAACCCACCCTAAAGCATCCCTGACAGATGATTGTCCAGCTGCCTCTTGAAGGCCTCCAGTGTGGGAGAGCCCACAACCTCCCTAGGTCACTGATTCCATTGTCGTACTGCTCTAACAGTCAGGAAGTTTTTCCTGATGTCCAGCTGGAATCTGGCTTCCTTTAACTTGAGCCCGTTATTCCGTGTCCTGCACTCTGGGAGGACCGAGAAGAGATCCTGGCCCTCCTCTGTGTGACAACCTTTGAAGTATTTGAAGAGTGCTCTCATGTCTCCCCTCAATCTTCTCTTCTCCAGGCTAAATATGCTTCATCACAACACAGCGGGAAAACAAACCACAGAGTTTTAAATTGGGGTGGGTAACTTGTGGCCCTACAGATGTTCTGGTCTGCAGCACCCCCAGCCCTAGTCAGCACAGCCAACGGTGAGGAAACCTGGGAGTTATAGCCCAATGTATCTGGAGGGTAAGGAGTTGCTCACTCTGATTTAAATGGAAGCTGGGAAGGAGACCACTTTAATCATGGCATTCAAATTGTTAGCAGCTGGTGGGCCAGAATTTGCAGCTTTCTAGAACAACATGTACAGCAGGTTTGGGCAACTTGTAGCCCTCCAGATATTTTGGCCTACAACTCCCATGTTTCCTTCTCTTTGGCTATCATAGGATCATAGAACAGCAGAATTGGAAGGGGCCTACAAGGCCATCGAGTCCAACTCCCTGCTCAATGCAGGAATCCACCCTAAAGCATCCCCGACAGATGGCTGTCCAGCTGCCTCTTGAAAGCCTCTAGTGTGGGAGAGCCCACAACCTCCCTATGTAACTGGTTCCATTGTTGTACTGCTCTAACAGTCAGGAAGTTTTTCCTGATGTCCAGCTGGAATCTGGCTTCCTTTAACTTGAGCCCATTATTCTGTGTCCTGCACTGTGGGTGGATCGAGAAGAGATCCTGGCTTTCCTCTGTGTGACAACCTTTCAAGTCCTTGAAGAGTGCTCTCAGGTCTCCCCTCAATCTTCTCTTCTCCAGGCTAAACATGCCTAGTTCTTTCAGTCTCTCTTCAGAGGGCTTTGTTTCCAGACCCCTGATCATCCTGGTTGCCCTCCTCTGAACATGCTCCAGCTTGTCTGAATCCTTCTTGAATTGTGGAGCCCAGAACTGGACGCAATGCGCTAGATGAGGCCTAACGAGGGCCGAAGAGAGAGGAACCAGTACCTCATGTGATTTGGAACTATACTTCTATTAATGCAGCCCAAAATAGCATTTGCCTTTCTTACAGCCATATCGCACTGTTGGCTCATATTCAGCTTGCGATCTACAACAATTCCAAAATCCTTCTCGTTTGTAGTAATGCTGAGCCATGTATTTCCCATCTTGTAACTGTGCCTTTGGTTTCTGTTTCCTAAATGTAGAACTTGGCATTTATCCCTATTAAATTTCATTCTGTTGTTTTCAGCCCAGCACTCCAGCCTATCAAGATCACTTTGAAGTTTGTTTCTGTCTTCCAGGGTATTAGCTATCCCACCCAATTTTGCGTCATCTGCCAATTTGATAAGCGTTCCCTGCACCTCCTCGTCCAAATCATTAATAAAAATGTTGAAGAGCACTGGGCCCAGGACTGAGCCCTGCGGCACCCCACTCGTTGCCTCTCCCCAGTTTGAGAAGGTTCCATTGATAAGTACTCTTTGAGTCTGATTCTGTAGCCAACTGTGAATCCACTCAATAGTTGTTCCATCTAGCCCATCATGGGGCACTTTTAGAATCATAGAATAGCAGAGTTGGAAGGGGCCTACAAGGCCATCGAGTCCAACCCCCTGCTCCTAGCCCCTGTGTTGGCTAGGGAAGATGGGAGTTATAAGCCATAACATCTGGAGGGCCACAAATTGCTCATCCCTGATGTAGAGCATTGTTTAATATTATGGCAGCCGCAAGGCACGTAGTGGTTTAGAGAAGCCAAGAGGATGGTCTCCTGCTGCCCTGTGGAGCTTAGCATTCACATCTCAATAGAGGTGGAGCGACAAGGGAAGGGATTGGGGAGAGAGGAAAGGCAGTTGCAGGAGAGCATTGGTAAGTATGAGCAATGATGGTTCTACAGCACTGGATGATTAATGACATGCTCTTAGGGTTTGTTTCAGCTGCGAACAAACACGAAGGCTTCCTGGGAGAGGGTTAGGGTAAAACTGCCCAGAGAGCTCTGTAAACCACCCAGAGAGCTCTGGCTATGGGGGCGGTATATAAGTGTAATAAATAAATAAATATAACGGGAGCAGCACCAGGGAAATGTTCTGTGAGGGGAACATAAGAGGGGAGCGAGGGAGAATGCTACTGCTACATCGTGCATCATGTACAAATTTCATTTCAGCTTCCTGGTGGGATCTGCAGCATTGCCCTCCTCAGAGAGATGAGAGCAGTGATAACTGATCTGCCCTTGAAACGTCAGAAATTAACTTCTCTGGGTCCCAACAACACTTTCTGGCATTGCTCTGAATTTTGGATGCCATGATTCAAAGCAGGATTTGGCCTTGTCATTCCCCCGCAAAGGACCCCGGTGCTGTCTTGAACAGAGCACCCCATGCTCCCCCTTTGGTGCACCTGGAGGCAAGCTGGGAACAAGCCAGATGTTTGAGCCTCCCGTTCTTTTCACTGAAAGCAGATCCATTTTCCAAGAGGCAATGTGCTCACATTACAGGAAGTTGGAAAAGCTGGAATATTTCATTAGTGGCTGCAAAGAGTGCCCGGGAAAGCAATTACTGTTGCAAGAAAGGGGGAAATGAAGGTAACCTCTCATCCAAGCTGTCAACCCACCAGGGAGAAACTGAACATCTCTTCTGACCACAACAGAGGTGTTTAGTGCTCTGGCTTAAGGTGGGATATTTCCTCTTCGCTCAGCAGCCCTAGGGCAGGCTGTGGAAGATCCTGCAACCTGAGAAAAATGAGGGCGGCACGGAACTGCCATCAGGAAGCAGGGTCCTCAACACCAGCCGTGTTGCCACAGCAACTGACCAGGCTGCAGTACACTCACCAGGCCTTGCACAGAACCATCGGGATTGGGGAAGGTAGATGCAGGCAGACACTTACGAATGGCCCAAACGGAAGACATTCATCACCAAAAGACAGGACAAAAGAGGTCTCCAATTTGCATAACATGTGCATATACTAATTTATACGTATAGCTGCAGATTGGGAAATGGTGATAATTTTTAAAAATAGAAATACGCTATGTCTCATCATAGCATTGAAGACTGACCAGGTGACCTGTGGGCCTCTGCCATCCAGATGCTGTTGGTAGCAACGTCGAGACCCTTTAACTCTTCCTCCTGAGGATTCTTGATCTTTAAACTGGACTTGGACTGGACAGCTCTTCAGCTACAGGTGACTTTCAAAACAGAGGGCAGTCCTCTGTCAAAGAGGACACATGGCTACCCTAGACGAGGCATGGAAGAAAGCCCTGGATTTTAATCCAAATCCTATTCTGAAGGTCACAGTTAGCGTCCAAGGTCACAGAATCCACTTCAATTCATATGAATTTGGGCTCCACAGTGTCAAATACTTAGAGAACATTGTGGCTACTGTAGCATGTGGACCAGGATTAATATGATTTTGCCATATTAATAATTGTCTATACCCAGGGTGGCATCACTAAAGTGAAAGGATCCTGCGAACTGGGCACCAGTTCAGTGAAAGTGTCCTGCCAGAGAGAAACAGCTCTGGGCACCTGTGCTTCTAAACCAAAACCTTTTGTTAATGCTGTGTCACAATGAACATCCATGAAGAGGGTGACAATATGTGGGAAACCAAAAAAGAGGACACCCATTGAGGGTGGGGAAGTACACTTTCCGGGGCCTCCAGAAAGTGCGACATTCCCCTGCCATGTTAGTGGAGCCATGTTAATGGTGCATGGGAATGACGTGGGGGGATTCTACATGTCGTACTGAGGGCGCTTCCATGAGCCCCCAGTGCGCCCCCAAAGCGATCTTGTAGCTTGCCTGGGAAGAGACGAGGAAGAGGCGTTCTTGCCGCCACCACCGCTGCCGCCACCCACCTACCTCCTCGCCGGCTGGGTCGGAGAGCTCGGCGCACCGAGCTCTCCGACCCGGCCGGCGAGGAGGTAGGTGGGTGGCGGCGGCGGCAGCAAGAACGCCTCTTCCTCGTCTCTTCGAACAGGCAAGCTACACGATCGCTTTGGGGGCGCACTGGGGGCGCATGGAAGCGCCCTCAGTACGACGTGTAGAATCCCCCGTGCTTTCCAGAGGCCCTGGAAAGCGCACTTTCTCCTCCTCAACTGGAGCAATGCAGGGGTGGTGGGAAAGTGCCCCTGATTAGAGCGGAGAAGAGGAAAAGTGTGTCATTTCCGCCAACCCCCACCCCACTGCTCCAATCAGGGCCTTTTCTAGAATGTCCGGGAATGACACAGCTTCCCCTTTAAGGCCCCGATTGGAGCAGGCAATGACACGCCTCCAGAAAGCACGTCATTCCCCACCACTACCACCACCACGCTAAGGGTGGCCTCAAAGGGGAAATTGTGTCATTCCAGGACATTATAGAAAATTACCAAAAATCCCCCCAGACACCCAGGAAAGAACAAAACCCCGGACAAATCTGGGGAGATCTTGACAGCTGGTCACCCTACACATGAGTCCTATAT
Source organism: Elgaria multicarinata webbii (assembly GCF_023053635.1). NCBI lineage: Eukaryota > Metazoa > Chordata > Lepidosauria > Squamata > Anguidae > Elgaria > Elgaria multicarinata. Next base: position 2,045,264 of record NC_086178.1, read on the forward strand.
ATCACCAGCCCATTGAAAGAGCAACCCCGTTTCCATGCCCTTCACTCCTCAGAGGAAGCCCAGCTGCCTTCCTCATAAGCAGGAGAAGCCTCTCATCATACACTTGCTTTGACATGTGCTCTACAGAGATCAATGGCTCTCTGCCTGTTTATAAATATCATAGAATCATAGAATAGTAGAGTTGGAAGGGACCTATAAGGCCATCAAGTCCAACCCCCTGCTCAATGCAGGAATCCACCCTAAAGCATCCCTGACAGATGGCTGTCCAGCTGCCTCTTGAAGGCCTCTAGTGTGGGAGAGCCCACAACCTCCTTAGGTAACTGGTTCCATTGTCATACTGCTCTAACATCAGGAAGTTTTTCCTGATGTCCAGCTGGAATGTGGCTTCCTGTAACTTGAGCCCGTTATTCCGTGTCCTGCACTCTGGGAGGATCGAGAAGAGATCCTGGCCCTCCTCTATTATTATTATTATTATTTATTTATTTATTTATTTATTTATTTATTTATTTATTTATATAGCACCATTAATGTACATGGTGCTGTACAGAGTAAAACTTAACATGGCAAAGACTGAATTGCTTGTTTTTCCTCCTAAACCTTCTCCTCATCTCTCATTCTCTCTTACTGTCAATGATGTTACGCTTACTCCGGTCAAGGAAGCTCGTAGCCTTGGCTTTATCTTCGACTCCTCGCTCTCCTTTATTCCTCATATTGAGGCAGTAGCTAAATCTTGTCGATTTTTCCTGTATAATATTGCCAGGATTCGATCATTTTTGTCTGTCTCTTCTGCCAAGATGCTTGTTCATGCACTGGTTATTTCACGGTTGGACTACTGCAACCTTCTTCTCTCTGGCCTTCCTTCTTCTCACATCAGTCCGTTGGTTTCTGTTCACCACTCTGCCGCAAAGATCATCTTCTTGGCTCGCCGCTCTGACCATGTTACTCCGCTTCTGAAATCTCTTCATTGGCTTCCAATTCACTTCAGAATCCAATATAAACTTCTCCTGTTAACCTTCAAAGCTTTTCGCGGTCTAGCTCCTTCCTATCTCTCCTCTCTCATCTCACACTATTGCCCCGCTCGTGCTCTTCGCTCCTCTGATGCCATGTTTCTCGCCTGCCCAAGGGCCTCTACTTCCCTTGCTCGGCTTCGTCCATTTTCGTCTGCTGCCCCTTACGCCTGGAACGCTCTTCCAGAACATTTGAGAACTACAAGTTCAACCACAGCTTTTAAAGCACAACTAAAAACTTTTCTTTTTCCTAAAGCTTTTAAAACTTGATGTTGTGCAGACTTCTACTGTTACTTTCTACTGTTAGTTTTTCCCTACCCAGTGCCTGCTTACCCTACCCTGTACCTGTTTGCATTCTCTTCCCCTCCTTATTGTTTTACTATGATTTTATTAGATTGTAAGCCTATGTGGCAGGGTCTTGCTATTTACTGTTTTACTCTGTACAGCACCATGTACATTGATGGTGCTATATAAATAAATAATAATAATAATAAAACAGTAAATAGCAAGACCCTGCCGCATAGGCTTACATTCTAATAAAATCATAATAAAGCAATAAGGAGGGGAAGAGAATGCACCAAACAGGCAGTATAAAAGTCAGAACAATTCAAGTTTTAAAAGCTTTAGGAAAAAGAAAAGTTTTTAGCTGAGCTTTAAAAGCTGCGATTGAACTTGTAGTTCTCAAATGTTCTGGAAGAGCGTTCCAGGTGTAAGGGGCAGCCGAAGAAAATGGACGAAGCCGAGCAAGGGAAGTGGAGACCCTTGGGCAGGTGAGAAACATGGCATCAGAGGAGCGAAGAGCACGAGCGGGTCAATAGTGTGAGATGAGAGAGGAGAGATAGGAAGGAGCTAGACAGTGAAAAGCTTTGTAGGTCAACAGGAGAAGTTTATATTGGATTCTGAAGTGAATTGGAAGCCAATGAAGAGATTTCAGAAGTGGAGTAACATGGTCAGAGCGGCGAGCCAAGAAGATGATCTTAGCAGCAGAGTGGTGAACAGAAACCAACGGACTGATGTGAGAAGAAGGAAGGCCAGTGAGAAGAAGGTTGCAGTAGTCCAACCGAGAAATAACCAATGAACAAGAGTCTTGGCAGAAGAGACAGACAAAAATGATCGAATCCTCTGTGTGAAAAGCTTTCAAGTATTTGAAGAGTGCTATCATGTCTCCCCTCAATCTTCTCTTCTCTGGGCTAAGCATGCCCAGTTCTTTCAGTCTCTGATCAGCTTGGAACCATAATTTCTATCTCACAGGGCAAAATTACACCTTACATTAATCATGTGGTGACTTAAGCAACCATGGCTGGTGTTTGAAATGGGAGGGTTTTTTCATCAGGACCGCCGCGCACAGGGAGGTGAAGTTTTACTCTTCTCTCCCAGGCTGCAATTCTGATGAAAATCTCTCCTCTCCCACCTTGTGTAGCAATTAGTATAACTGGGGGGATCTCCCATTGTTTAATTAGGCATTGCTTTTGAAGATGTCAGCTCCTTCCCAATAAACTCTTCATTGACGCTTGTGTGGAATCTCTGTTGGTCTGTGTTTCCGCATGTCCATGAAGCTTGAACCCAGGGTTGCTTGGGTCAGGGGCCTCCCCTCCCCCACATTCTATCCACTGTTCAATGGCAAAGGCTCATCAGCTTCCACCAATCACAAATCGTAGGATGGCCATGGGTCAATAGAGGACAGTCCAAGTCCAAAGAAGCATCAGAAGGAAGAAACTCACATACAAAATAAACATACATAAAGCACAACACGAACACTAAAATAGGACTACAGCAGCATTAAAAAACAAGGAAAAAAAGCATCACAGGCCTGTCTAAATTAAAAATAAAGAAATTCACAGACTGCCTGAAAGCAAGAAGCCAGTGGAAGCTGGTGGCTTCAATATCAGTGGGGTGGTGACTCTGCTTTGGGTTAGCTCCTTTAGAGTTCTGACTGAAACCCAGGGCCTTCCTAGACGAGGCCTTAGCGTGCCTTCTGACCCTGTTTCCCTGCTGTGCGTCCAGATGACGCACAGGGGAATCCGGAGGCAGGCCGCGCTGAGGCGTCCTCCAACGCGCCATAAGCGAATGCGCTTATGGCGTGCTTTTTCCCCAGCTCCAGCCTCAGGCCGGGGCTGGGGGAAGTGTAGAGACTTCCGCGGCTTTTCGCGGCTCCTCGCTTGCGAGGAGCCACGAAAAGCCGCGGACCTGGCACAGCACTCATAGGAGCGCTGTGCCCATCGGTGGGGGGTTGTGGAAAGAGAGGGGAGAGGCAAGGATGGCAGGGGGGGTGGCAAGAGGGAAGGGGGGGTTGAGATCATGCCGCCGCCGCCCGAGCAAGCAGGCGAGCGGCGCTTGCCCGGGCAATGCTCGGGCGATGGCGGCGCGATCTCCCCCCCTCCCCCCTTGCCACCCACCCTGCCATCCTTCGCCCCCCCCCCGTTTAAAAAAAAACAGTAAAAACACCACTTACCATCTCCGGAGTCTTCGGGCCGCACCCGGCCCCTTTAAACAAACAAACAAACAAAAATGGCGGACGCCGCAGGGACACGATGTCCCTGCGCGTCTGACGTGTGGAAGCCTGGGGGAGGTGCGCTACTGTTAGAGCGCCTCGGCCCCGCCTACCTGCTGGCGTAAGCCGGCAGGTCTAGCAAAGCCCCCAGAGTGGATTCACAGGCCCACTAACGTCAGAGCCACCAGCCTCCACTGTAGGAAGGGCGTTCCAGAACTGTGGCACCATCACTGAGAAGGCCCTATTCTTGGTACCTGCCAACTGGATTCTCAGTGGAGATGGCCCAGAGATCAACGGCTTGGGCAGGTTTTATTTTTGTCTAAGGAATAACTTAATCAGGTTCCAACCCTTTCCCCACGGACTCTAAAAGGTGTGTGTGTGTGTGTGTGTGTGTGTGTGAGTGAGAGAGAGAGAGAGAGAGAGAGAGAGAGAGAGAGAGAGAGAGTTTGGCATCTTGCATTTAGTGCATGTTTATTTTAAACTGTGGGTTATATTTTCTAGGAAATGATGCCTGGAAGCCCCAGGACGTTGCACCCTTTTATAGCCCAAACAGTAAACAATTCTGCTTGGCAGTTTTCTACGTGTCGAGGAGGGAACCTTGGAGAAAGGAAGGGAAACTTCACACCTCTAAGTATGGGACTGGGGAACCCTTTTGTATGACTCATTTCTGGGGGCCATTACAATTACCTCCTGTCCGGTAGAGGCCAAAGTAGCTTTGGTTGGCAAGTAGGCCTCTCCAAGAAGCAACACCCACAAGGCCAGAGGGAAACCGCGTGTCACTTTATGGGACATTTTATGGGCCTCGTAATGGATACCCAGGCTCTCCGTGCCCACGTGTCTGTGGCTGGTGGAATTGCCAGTGCTTCATATGGGTCAAGCTATTCGTCACTTGTGTATTTTAATCCATTCATATGCAAATTAAAGAGTGCTCAACGTCTTCTCAAGGCAGCGATAACATTGGGACATAATCCCTGTACAAGACATTGGTAACCAGGGATTTCTCATAAGTCTGTGGCTGCTGTGTGACCAAAACTCAATTACTTCCTTGTACCAGTTTATGGATTTTCCTTGAAGAAGAGGATAATTGCTCAAAATGGGAAGGTTTATACGTGTTTATTTTGAGTAAACTTGCGTATTCTTAGTGCTTTGAGTTCTCCTTCATTTTTGGACTCATCTTCAATTTAGGCCATAGCGAGACCTAAGGTTTATCCCTGGATCGTCCAGGGGTCAAACCTGTTCATCTAGGTGACACACAGGGGATCCAGTGCTCAGGCAGGGGCGAACCCCAGATGATCCCAGGATAAACCTTAGGTCTAGCTGTGGCCTTAGAAACTAGGGTTGTGCACGGACCCCCCAATCCACTTCGTGGCCGGATCTGGAAAATCCGGATCAGGCCCAATCCTCTTCGCGCCGCTCCGCCCGTCTCCTGCTCCGTGGAGCGGAGCGAGATCCAGCTTCGCCGCCGTCGCTACATGGACGGTGGCAGCGGTGGCGGCGCAAGGTAAGCCACCCCCCACCCCCTTACCTTCACTTCCAGCTTCAACTGGGGCCTCAATTGAAGCCCGCGATGGACGCAGGTAAGCGTCCCTCCTCCCTGCTCCTTTACTTGGCGCCGCCGGCGCTGCATGGATGGCGGTGCTGGTGGCTCCAGGTAGGCCAGCCCCCCACCCCCTTACCTGTGTCTGTCACGGGCTTCAATTGAGGCCCTGGTTGAAGCCGGAAGAGGCCTCAGCCTTCACTTCCGCCTTCAACCAGGGCCTCAGTTGAAGCCCGTGGTGGACGCAGGTAAGCGTCCCTCCTCCCTGCTCCCTTACCTGGTGCCGCCACTGCAGCTGCATGGATGGCGGTGCCGGCAGCGCCAGATGAGTCCCCCTCCTCCCACTTATATGCAGGTAGAGCTCCGGATTGAGGCGATCCTATTCGCCTCAATCCGCAGCCCCCCACCCGAGTCTCTCCACCTCCGCCTTTTCCGGAGGTGAATTAGGCTGCCTTGCTCCTGCTTCTCTGAACCGAAGAGAAGCGGAGCACAGCCCTATTAGAAACCCATTTTGAAAATCTATGTGTGTAACTTCCAGAGTTTCTAAGTATTTCCTTCCCATTGCCATGGCCATTGCACGACTACAAACATTGTGTGTGTGTGTATGTGTTTGTGTGTGTGTCCTCACCCCAACAATTTATTTGTTTTAACGATAGCCATTTGCAAACCCCTCCATATTAAGGTGGTAAACATCAATTTGAATTTTTATTAGAGAATTTTGCATGGGAATTCAATTGAGGATTCTGGTGGTAACAGGACTTGCTTATGATAAAATGTTTTTAAAAGAAGATCCAGGCCATCTGACATTTGAAGAAGGAAAAACAGTCAAAGGAAAGCAAAAAGAATTTCCACCAGACTAAACATTTCTCACAGAGATTTTAAGCACGCACAGCATGGGGCAGACTTCAGCAAACTCCAGGTATAATCCAAACATGTAACTTCGTATGATGTTCAGCAACATGTTTCTATAACCCAAGAGCAGTTCTGGAATTACCTCCCCTGAGAAATCTGTCAGGGGACAATTCTTTATAGCTTAAGACAGCAGACAAAAACATTTGCTTTGTCAAGTTTTTGGCTGATTGATGAGCTGCTACGGCAATATATTTTACAGACTCGGCACAAGGGGGCATTTTCTGATTTTAAAATAGTATTAAAAGGGCATGAGACTGCCCCTTTAGTTAAGGAGTGCTGGAAAAAAAGAAGAAAGAAAGAAAAGAAGAGAAGAAAAAAGGGCACCGCTGTAATAAGCCTCAATATTTTATTTTTTATTAAAATGATACCTGTGGAGCTAATTACTTGAAAAATGGTGCCCATGAACTGCTTGATGAGGTCTATGCATACACCAAATTTCAAATTGATCTCACAGAATCATAAAATCATAGAATAGTAGAGTTGGAGGGGCTTCTAAGGCCATCGAGTCCAACCCCCTGCTCAATGCAGGAATCCACCCTAAAGCATCCCTGACAGATGGTTATCCAGCTGCCTCTTGAAGGCCTCTAGTGTGGGAGAGCCCACAACCTCCCTAGGGAACTGGTTCCATTGTTGTACTGCTCTAACAGTCAAGACGTTTTTCCTGACGTCCATCTGGAATCTGGCTTCCTTTAACTTGAGCCCGTTATTCCGTGTCCTGCACTCTGGGAGGATTGAGAAGAGATCCTGGCCCTCCTCTGTGTGACAACCTTTTAAGTATTTGGAGAGTGCTCTCATGTCTCCCCTCCATCACTTCTCCCCCAGGCTAAACATGCCCAGTTCTTTCAGTCATTCTTCATAGGGCTTTGTTTCCAGCGAATCTGATTAATTTGCTACAAGTATAGCAAGCTACAAGGTGCTGAAGGGGAAATTTTTATTTTATTTTAACCCCACCTTTCTACCAAAAAATGGCATTCAAGGTGGCTTACAGAAATAACTAAAACTTGATAAAAGCAATAAAACAATACTTTAAAATACAATAAAAACATTAACATTTACAGAAAACATCATTATAAGAATCAACACATTTACGCTATTCACTCTGATTTTCAGAGAGGCATATCATATATTTCTGTCAAATTCTGGTAAAAATTAATGATGTATGTCATTCAGGCTTGTCAAAGAAGGCAATCTTCCATTCTGAGCAGTGGTTCAAAAGTAATTAAGGCTTTCCTGCCCCATTAAAGCCTATGGCAGCTACTGCTGGCAAAGTTATGTTGTGCATGCTCACTTTCCTCCTGAAGCTATAAAGCTGCCAGTACTCCATGGTCTGCAGAATGAGCTAGACGGGGTGATATCCTGGGGATTGTCCGTGTGCATCCACATGACGCACAGGGGATCCAGGGAGCAGGGAGGGATTATCCCTTCTTTCCCCCAAGATATCACCCTACCCTTTCTTCGCTGGTTTTCCGCGGTCTCGGGATGATCCCGAGACCGTGGAAAGTGTGGCCTGCCATTGTGGTTTGTCCCGGCTTCTTGCGAGTAACCATGTGGAGCCAGGAGCCAGGCCTCAGGAGCTCTGTGCCCATCAGGGGTGGGGTGGGGGGAGCGGCAATTTTTTTTTTTTAAAAAAAAACCTCAACAGTTTGCAGGCGAGCGCTTGGCCGCTCATTCTCCTTTAAAAACTAAAACAAAGTAGAGGCCGCGATGTCGCGCGGTGCGTGTAAATGAAAGCGGCGATCTCACGATCATAAAATTGTGAGATCGTCGCCCTTTCACCCCCTCATCTAGCCATGGCCCAAGTTGCAGAGAGAATCTAGTGGATTCTATGTACAATGCCTATTGTACAATGCCTACCAGGGTGATCAGGGGTCTGGAAACAAAGCCCTATGAAGAGAGACTGAAAGAACTGGGCATGTTTAGCCTGGAGAAGAGAAGATTGAGAGGAGACATGAGAGCACTCTTCAAATACTTAAAAGGTTGTCACACAGAGGAGGGCCAGGATCTCTTCTTGATCCTCCCAGAGGGCAGGACACGGAATAACGGGCTCAAGTTAAAGGAAGCCAGATTCCAGCTGGACATCAGGAAAAACTTCCTGACTGTTAGAGCAGTACGACAATGGAACCAGTTACCTAGGGAGGTTGTGGGCTCTCCCACACTAGAGGCCTTCAAGAGGCAGCTGGACAACCATCTGTCAGGGATGCTTTAGGGTGGATTCCTGCATTGAGCAGGGGGTTGGACTCGATGGCCTTGTAGGCCCCTTCCAACTCTGCTATTCTATGATTCTACTCCCTTTGTTATGTATTCCGATTTCTCAAGGTCAAACTACTACATGAATTGGGACCCTAGCATGGCAGAGGTAGGGGGCTTTATCCCTTTGTCTCTCACTGTAGACCCAGTCCAGATCATACACATAGACCCCCAACACACGCACCTGCAATATACATTGCCCGAAACTGATCCACGTCTAATATCGTCATCATCATCATCATCATCATCATCATCATCATCAGTTTATTACGCTAGCCAAAGGCCATGACAAATACATCCACAGAAAAAGCATACAACTATAAAAGTACACAACAATTTCAAATAACCAAGAGAACCATACAAACCTTAAATTTACTCTGACTCAAGCTCTCATTTCGCTCAGCACTCTGAGTCTCCATGGCAGTTTATAGCAATTTTATCTAGTTCTCTCTTCCTAATTTTTTTCGCTGCCAATGCAAACAGGGCCACTTTATGAGTGACATAACTGTTGGTATCGCTAAGGAGGAAGAGGACTGTTTCTGCTTGGGCATTCATGCCTCCATATGTCAGCAGCGGTTTCAAGAGTCTCTCTCTTGGGTCCCTATACAGAGGGCAAGTTAACATATAGTGTGCTAGGTCTTCCACTTGTTGTTGACCACAGATACATAATCATGATTCGAATGGTACCTTGTGGTAGCGTCCATCCAGCACTGCGGTTGGCATCACTTGAAATCTCAATTCAATGAAAGCATTTCTCAGGGGCAGTGGCCTCAATTTGGACAGATAACTTGCTCTATAGTGTTCTGTTTTTAGAAGAGGGAACCACCGAGAAAATTTAGAATTTTTAATGAGTTGCAGGTCCCTCCTGGAATCTACCCAAAACCACCAATCCCTTAGTTGCTTTAGAGCAAACTTCAATTCAGGGAGATGAGAACTATGCAGGAGCTTTTGGAATATTGCCGTCCAATGACAATTGTTATCCATTTCTAGAAAACACTTAGTAGGAAGACGCTCATTTTGCAAGATGGCGATTCGTTTAAAATATTTTAGCTGAACACTCTCAATTCTTGCCCTAACTGAAGGACTATCGGCTTCTGTGCACAAGAAAGCTGCAGGAGTACCAGATGGAAGAGAGAAAAGTTTTCGAAGGAAGTTGTTCTGCACAATCTCCAAGGCTTCGGTCATGTTGTTGTCAGACCCCCAGATTTCAGACCCATAAAGCAGCTGTGTTATTACTTTGGTGTTCAAGATTTTTAGGGCAGGTTCGATCAACCTTCCTCCTTTATTATACTAAAACTTCATTAGAGCCCTTATAGTTTTTCGTGCTTTCAATTTTGCTGCCTCCCTGTGCCCTTTCCACGAGAGGGACTCACTAAAGAGTAGGGATGTGCTCCGCTTCTCCTCGGACCGGAGAAGCAGGAGCGGATCAGGGGGCTTCACCTCCGCTTAAGGCGGAGGCGAAGAGGATCGGGGGAGCCGCGGAGCGTTGCGGAGCAGATCGAGGTGAAGGCGCCTTGATCCGGAGCTCTGCAAAAAAAGTAAGGGAGGGTTACTTGGCCCTGCCGCTGTCGCTGCCGCCCATGTGGCGACGTCAGCAGAGCCAGGTAAGGGGGAGGGGGGTCTTACCTGCATCTCAAACAGGAAGACTAGGCCACAACAGGCCTCCATCCTGGTCTTCCTGGTTGAGGCCTCGGGCTCCGTTGAAGCAGCCGTGGGTCCGCAGACAGACGCAGGTAAGGGAGAGGAGGGAGGGGGGGTTACCATGTGGCAACGGTGGCAGAGCCAGGTAAGGGGGCAAGGGGGAGGGGGATCTTACCTCCATCCGTCCGCGGTCCCGCAGCTGCTTCAACGGAGCCCAAGGGTCTTCTTGTTTGAGTCCTCGGGCTCTGTTGAAGCAGCCACGGGTCCGCGGATGGACGCAGGTGAGGGGGAGGAGGGAGGGGGTTTACCTGGCCCTGCAGCCGCCACTACCCGTGCAGTGACAGTGGCAGAGCCAGGCAAGGGGGCAGGGGGGTCTTACCTGCATCCGTCGCGGCCTGTCGCCACCTTCACTAGAGCCCACGGCTCAACCAGGAAGTGTAGGCCGCAATTGGGGCCTACAGTTCCTGGTTGAGCCGCGGGCTCTAGTGAATTTGGGATGGGATGGGACGGACACAGGTAAGGGGGAGGAGGGGGGCCCTTACCTGGTGCCACTCCCCGCCACTGCGGAGCTCCAATTCAGAGCTGGAGCTCAGCAGCAGAGCGGAGCGGCCCCTAGGCGGATCGAGGTGGGGTGGAGCGCGCCCATTCTGCAATTTGCGGATCAGGCGCGACGAGGATCGGGGGGTTTACAGGCAAGTTACACGGCGGATGGAAGCGCCCTGAGAACGACATGCGGATTCCCCCCGGGTGCCCTTCAGATGTTCTATGCTACATAGGAAGCTGCCTGATATGGAGCTAGCCCCATGGTCCATCTAGCCCAATCTTGTCCACACTGACTGGCAGCAGACACAGCTCTCCACGGTCTCAAACAGGAGTTTTTCCACTCCTACCTGGAGATGCCACCAGGGATCAGACTAGGACCTTCTGCATGCAGACCAGGGGCTCTCCCACCTGGCTATGGCCTCTCCATCATCATCATCATCATCATCATCATCATCATCATCATTTATTTCTTACCCACCTCTCCATTTTGATCGAGGTGGGGAACAACGGTAAATATAAAATACATAAAACTGAATTAAGAACATACCGTATTTTCTGGCGTATAAGACGACTGGGCGTATAAGACGACCCCCAACATTTGAGAAGATTTTCCTGGGTTAAAAAGTCATCTTATACTGGGCGTATAAGACGACCCCCAACTTTTGAGAAGATTTTCCTGGGTTAAGAAGTAGTCTTATACGCCAGAAAATACAGTAAATATAAAGTGTTAAAACATCCTAAAAACATTCTAAAAACATCCTAAAATTCCCCTGGATAGGCCTGCCAGAAGAGATCAGTCTTGATAGCTTTCTTGAATGCTAATAGATTGTCAAGTTGATGAGTCTCCTCCGGCAGGCCATTCCACCACACCCTGGGAATGTGTCATCAGCTGTCACCTAGGGCAGGTGGGAGTTGTAGTCCAAGACATCTGGAGGGCCCCAGGTTGGGGTAGTCTGCTCTAGGGTCTCAGGTTAAGTTGCTTCACCTCTCTACTACTGAGGCCAGTGGGTACAATCTCCACCCCTGCCCACTTCATGTATTATTGTTGCCTGAATAAGGGCCCAATTGTTGGCTGGGGAATGCCTGGAATTGCTCCCTAAGACCCTCAGAGGTTCCAATGGACGGACTTTGTCCTTGTCTTCTATGAGGTTGCGTTGTAGGTCCAAACACATTTCACTCCATCCTGTTTTCTGTATTCTGATGATAAGGGGCCTTCTTTGGGCAGAAAAAGCCAGCAAAACAACTTTTTAGAAAAAGGACTAAAATGTGTCAAGGCATTTTTTTTTAGGACTGTATGAATCTATTGTTATTTCTTCCTCAGCTCTAAAAACTAACATTGCTGTGCAGGGTTGCTAGGGTCATTAGTGACCTGTTTTTCCAACTTAAAATAAAACTAAATTATCCCAAAATGCCCCACTGATGAAACAATGCTCAGGTACAGCTGGAGGCCGTCTCCCTCCCCAAGCAGCTAACAGAGAAGGGATTGGGGCAGTGGACAGGACATGGATACAATTTCAATGGTATATTTTATAGGACGAGGAAGAGCCAGGAACAAAATCTCTATAATAGTTATTAGAGGTTTTATGGATGTTGGATGGGCGGGTGGTTTTGATGGGAGCCAGACTCCCCCCCTTCTTTTTTTAAAAATGAAAATATCATTTTGGTCTGGCAGGGAACCTTAGCAGGACCTAGAAACAACAAAGCAAAGAATGAAAGAAAGACAAAGCAGTCGGAAATGCTTGAAGCAATTGCTTGGCTCAGCTCTGCCGAATATATCTGGCCCCATAAGTTGTTCGTGGGGTGAGGAACCAGCTGATCCTTTGCATGGGCTAGTCATAATTCTGGGGGATTCTTGACTAGGGTTTTCTTGTTCTGTTGCTTCATTCCCTGACTTGATTGTGCTCTAGGGTTAGGGTTAGCCATCCCAGACCTTGTGCCTTCCAGATGTGTTGGACTACAACTTCCATCATCCCCACAAATCATGGCTAGACTGACTGGAGATAGAGGGACTTGTAGTCCAATACATCTGCAAGTGATCCGGTTGGGGAAGGCTGAACTGGAACTATCCTGATTGAAAGCCCTTTGTGCTGCAAGGCACCTGCTGTTCTGTCAGCAACCCACGGAGGAAAGAGAAATCATGTTGAAAATGTATAAACAAATGAAATGAACGTACCCACATTTATTTTACATTAATATTAAAAACAAATGCAGATACATTCACATTCTGTTTTCACATTTGTTTTTCCATTGTTTTAAAGGTAGGGAACTTTGGGCCAATCTGCCCAGAATTTGGTGGCTCTTATTTCTTGGGTGGGTAGAGATAGTAGTAGGCCTCAACATTCTATTCCATTTTTGATGGAGAACATCAAAGTTACTATCAGAAGAAGATGGACTAGATCTTCCACAGAGGTCGATATGAAGCGTGTTCAGAGGAGGGCAACCAGGATGATCAGGGGTCTGGAATCAAAGCCCTATGAAGAGAGACTGAAAGAACTGGGCATGTTTAGCCTGGAGAAGAGAAGATTGAAGAGAGACTTGATAGCACTCTTCAAATACTCAAAAGGTTGTTACACAGAGGAGGGCCAGGATCTCTTCTCGATCCTCCCAGAGTGCAAGACACGGCATAACGGGCTCAAGTTAAAGGAAGCCAGATTCCAGCTGGACATCAGGAAAAACTTCCTGACAGAGCAGTACAACAATGGAATCAGTGACCTAGGGAGGTTGTGGGCTCTCCCACACAAGAGGCCTTCAAGAGGCAGCTGGACAACCATCTGTCAGGGATGCTTTAGGGTAGATTCCTGTACTGAGCAGGGAGTTGGACTTGATGGCCTTGTTAGGCCCCTTCCAACTCTGCTATTCTATGATTCTATGATAGGATGTCCCTCCCTTTTTAATCTCTACCTATAAAGCTGAAAGTATGTGTGTGGGATGTATGTCCGGAAATGTTTACCCACTTCGAGATGAGTTAGAAACTTGATATTTGTTGCACTGATAAGTCTGGCTGTACAATGTACCAGAAAAATCTAAAAACATGACATTTTGGGTTTTAAGGATTTGTAAAGAATTTAATAAAAAAAAAACTAGGCTGATGCCCACAACTCCCAACGTGTCTTGGGAGAAACTCCCAGCACGTCTTGGGTAGGAGGCCAGACTTACCAGCCTTTGGCAGCCATTGTGAGTGCATGGGTGGGTGGCTGCTGCATGCATTTCACAAACCAGACTCCGAAGGTCACTTTCAAGCAGTCAACCCAATTCCATATAAAAAGGAAACAACCCACATAAATGGTTTGCATCCATTTGTGGTGTCTCCTCCTGCCCGTCATGTGTGATTTTAAAATCATAACTAGATACAACAGTGTGACTTTGAGAGGCTGAACTCTGAACATGCTCAAAGCCACTCTGTTTTGATACCACCATTTTCTCAGAATCTGGGGAAGTGCACATGCAGCTGCCCTTAAGAGGGAGAAAGGAAGGGAAGAAGGAGAGGCACTCTGTGCATGCCCAGACATAGGCCCAGGGCTGGCGCCAGACAATATTGTGCCCTAGGCAGACGCGTTCTGAAGCCTCTGCCCAGTCCCCCCCCCCCGTTCACACACGCCCACCCGCTCCCGGCTTTGAAGCCAGGATGCTGGGGTTGGGGGGCGGAGGCTTCGAAGCGGCGCACCCGGAAGTGGCTTCCTGGTGCACCGTTCTGAAGCCTCCACCTCCAACCCCAGCATCCTGGCTTCGAAGCCAGGAGTGGCTTCTGGCCGGGCGCTGGCTTCGAAGCCAGGACGCTGGGGTTGGGGGGGGGGGCGGCCGGGGGCGGCGGCTTTGGAACAGCGCGCCTGAAAGCCGCTCTAGGAGAGCAGCTTTCGGGCGCGCCATTCGGTGCCCTTGTTTGCTTGGCGCTCTAGGCCGCCGCCTGAGTTGCCTCTATGGCAGTGCCAGCCCTGCATAGGCCTAACGAAGGGGGTCAAGTATCTGGCCTGCCACTAGCCCTTCAGTACAGGCTCCTGATGGAGCACTTGGTGGGTGAGAAGCACAGGCTGAGGCCGTCCCAGCAGAACTTGGCTGGAGCTGGACATATCCAGTGACAGTCACTCATCAGCGATGCTACTCTTTGATACTTATCCAGGAACAGCATCGGCAATGAGAGGAGGGAAGTGCCTCTCAGAGGATGTGGGCACTTGCAGGCTCCCAAAGGCATGCTGGAAGGTGTAGTACTGGCATGTAGAGTAGCTCATTTTAAATAAACATGGGTTAACAAACCAGGTGACTATCTCTCAATCCTAACTCAGCTCCCACTTTCCTGACCTCTCACTAACTGTCTTTGTTGATCTCCTACCTGGCTTTCTCCAACTGCCCCTCACCCTGCCCACCATTCTATCCTAGCCTCAGCTGTCAGTCACTCCTCCATTCACTCTTCTGTTTCAATTGTATAGTCAGGCTTTTACGTAAAAAGCATAATGTTTATTCAGCAATTCCTGCATCTGTCTTGGAATGCTGTGGTTTAGTTATAATGGGGGCAGTGAGAAGAACAGCATTAAAAAATCTCCTCAAGTTAAAAGGCTTTGGGGTAGAGAATTTGCTTCACACTGTAAAGCCATTAATGCAGTCACTAGGTAAGCCTGCCTGGGAAAAACTAATGCACAAGCTGGGTGCCACAACTAAGAAGGCCCGCTCTCCAATTGTCTCCCACCACACCTCAGATGGTGTTCAAAGATTATCACATTATTCAGGAACCTAGGCTTATGCCTACAACTCCCAGCATGCCTTGGGCAATATTATTTGTTCAAAAGATGACTCGCAGGCATAGAACGAGCCTACTACTTTAAGATGATTACCTTGCAGACATATATCTTAGGCCATAGCTATACGGGCCGATATCCCAGGGCGATTCCCAGGGCGATCCCCAGGGTCATCCCTGTGCATTCACATGACGCACAGGGGATCCCAGGAGCAGGGAGGGGTGATCCCTTCCTTGCCCCGGGATCTCGCCCTCCACTTCTAGCCCACTTTTCCCGTGGTCTCGGGCCTATCCCAAGACCATGGAATATGTGGGCGGATGTCCTAGTTTGCCCTGGCTCCTCATGAGTAACCACAGGGAGCCGGGCATGGGTCACAGAGAGCTCTGTGCCCCTTGGGGGTGGGGAGAGCAGGGAAAATTATTATTGTTATTTTTTAAAAAAGACTTACCTTCTGCACACGAGCGCTCATGCACTCCGTCTTGTTTAAATCAAACAGATGTAGCACGCCGCTTTTAGACCAGTGCGATGATCTTGCGATCATAAAATCACAAGATTGTCGTGGTAAAACTCCCTGGTCTATCTAAGGCCTTAGAGGGCCTGACTCCTGAGCAGTGCTGGGTGTATCGGCTAGTTGACTCTAAAAAGGAGACCCATTGTCCAACGTGCCTGAAATTGGTCAGGTCTGATGCCCTAAAGCAGCCTTCCCCAACCTGATGCCATACAGGTGGAGTGGACTACACCTCATAGCATTCATAGAATCCTAGAATCATAGAATAGCAGAGTTGGAAGGGGCCTACAAGGCCATCGAGTCCAACCCCCTGCTCAGTGCAGGAATCCACCCTAAAGCATCCCTGACAGATGGTTGTCCATGAGGCTGGGGAAGACAGCCCTAAGGAAGTAATAGAGAGCCTGGGTGGCAGACACCAAAGCTATAGGCAGCAGATCCTTGGAAAACACAAAGCAAATGTAAAAACAAAGTAAATGCAGGTTTAAAAATGAAAAACGAAACCAAACTTTTCTGTTGCCCAGAAGACTGGGGTCCAGTGACAGATCTTTGGTTGATTTGCAGTAGGTCAGGTAAAATTTCTGGTTCCCAATGCTTTAAAGATAGCAAATAAAATTACAGGTAAAAATTCTCTGCCATGTCTGGCCTGTATTAAGTGCTTCTCTCTTAGCCTCAGTGTTCATACCTGTAAGAACTGGGCACGTTTAGCCTGGAGAAGAGAAGATTGAGGGGAGACACGAGAGCACTCTTCAAAGAAAGGTTGTTACACAGAGGAGGGCCAGGATCTCTTCTCGATCCTCCCGGAGTGCAGGACACGGAATAACGGGCTCAAGTTAAAGGAAGCCAGATTCCGGCTGGACATCAGGAAAAAATTCCTGACTGTTAGAGCAGTATGACAATGGAACCAGTGACCTAGGGAGGTTGTGGGCTCTCCCACACTAGAGGCCTTCAAGAGGCAGCTGGACCACCATCTGTCAGGGATGCTTTAGGGTGGATTCCTGCATTGAGGAGGGGGTTGGACTTGATGGCCTTGTAGGACCCTTCGAACTCTGCTAATCTATGATTCTTTGATTCTATGAAATATTTATTGGTTGCCTTTAACTAGGACCTTGTGCAGCCCTGCTGTCGTTTTGCATTTTTTATTGGAATAGCGATGGGAGGGAATCACCCCACCCCACCCCCAAAAGGGTGAATGCTAAAGGTTAACATATTACTGAAGCAGTTCGCTCAAGGCATAGAGCTAATTTTATAGCCGTGGATGCATCAGAGAGCCTTTGCTGCAAAACAGGGTCACAAGAGGGGCGATGTTGCCCAACAGCCATGAAGAACCAGTTTCTTTTTAGCTTGGCTTTTTGTGTATAAAAAGACCCACCTGTTCACTATGTTGTGTAGTAGCAGTGGTTTCATTCTATTAGAACTTGGACCAGATTTGTCCTGCTGTTTTATACTTCTGACTGCTTTACCAGAGGACTGAATGTTTATGACTTAGCCCTTCACTTTCTGGATTCCGTCTTGCTTTATTCAGCTACTTTTCCTAACAGTTTTCTGTGACAATCCCTGATCTGTAGTAACTGAGATGTAGATTTGTGTTTGTACTTATATAGGCAGGCCTTCCCATTGTATGATTCATGGGGTGCAGGAGGGAATTGCCTACTCCCCCTAAGCTATTTATTTATTTATTTATTACATTTCTATACCGCCCAATAGCTGGAGCTCTCTGGGCGGTTCACAAAAATTAAAACCATTCAAAGTGTAAAACAACAGTATAAAACCATAATATAAAATACAATATAGAAGCTCAACCAGATAAAAACAGCAGCAATGCAAAATTACAAATTTAAAACACCGAGTTAAAATTTATTTATAGACTGTTAAAATGCTGGGAGAATAAAAACGTCTTCACCTAGCGTCTGAAAGCATATAATGTAGGTGCCAAGCGAACCTCCTTAGGGAGCTCATTCCACAGCCAGGGTGCCACAGCAGAGAAGGCCCTCCTCCTGGTAGCCACCTGCCTCACTTCCTTTGGCAGGGGCTCACGGAGAAGGACCCCTGAGGATGACCTTAGGGTCTGGGCAGGTACATATAGGAGGAGGCGTTCCTTCAGATAGCCTGGCCCCAAGCCTGTTTAGGGCTTTATATGTTAATACCAGCACTTTGAATAGGGTCCGGACCTGGACTGGCAGCCAATGAAGCTGGAAAAGGACTGGCGTGATGTGGTCTCGTCGGCTACCAATTTGCACCTGTCTTCACACAAACACACAACAGCCATTATTTTGCACCTAGCTCCAGCTGGTAGACTTTGGGATTCTAGTAAATGGGAAGGAAAGGAACCTCTTGTGCAAGCACTGAGTCATTACTGACGCTTGGAGGGACGCCAGCTTTCGCTGATGTTTTCTTGGCAGACCTTATAGCGGGGTGGTTTGCCGTTGCCTTCCCCGGCCGTTATTTCCTTTCCCCAGCTAGCTGGGTACTCATTTTACCAACCTCGGAAGGATGGAAGGCTGAGTCAACCCAAGCCAGCTGCCTGAAACCAGCTTCCGTTGGGATCGAACTTAGGCCGTGGGGAGAGTTTCAGCTGCAGAAACTGCTGCTTTACTGCTCTGCGCCACACGAGGCTCTCTAGTAAAAAAACACAAAGTAAATCCCAGAAGCCAGATCTCAGGATCTGACATGAGATTTCTGAGTTTTAGCCTTCTCCTCCAGCTCAGGGTTCCTATGGGCAGGAATCATCATCATTATCGTCAACCTTTCAGGTTGAAGAGCCAGAATCATGCCAATTTTGTCCTTGGTGTAAGGCTATTTACTCCATGATTCCATGTCCAAGGCATGGCAAGGCGTGCCTTCAATCCCACAAAATTCAACCTCTGATCTGCCAGCCCCACCCAGACTCCATCCATTGAGCTGCAAAGTCTGAGCCTCAGGAGACCTTGTGAGCTTCCTTGAGGACAATACTTAAAAATATGTAGGAGGTGCACCTGCACAACTGCCCATGACTGTATTGTGTGTAACCAGCCTGCCATAACTGATTGGATGAATCACCTTTCCCAACATGGCGCCCTCCAAATATGCTGGACTACAGGTCCCATCATTCCCAGACAGCTTGACCACTGTCTGTAGTCCAGCACATCTGGTGGGTGCTTGGTGGGGGAAAGCTGTGTGTGTGTGTGGGGGGGATCATTAGCATTTATTGATCGATGGGTTTTCTTCTTTCCGGTAATTAACAATTGCCACTTTTCATTTAAATTGTTGCATTTTTGTTTCCTTCCTTGATGCGTGCATAATGTGTCTGTTTAGCCACAATTGTGTGCATGTGTCATTTGTTTTGCTCAGTTATCATAGAATCATAGAAGAGCAGAGTTGGAAGGGGCCTACAAGGCATCGAGTCCAACCCCCTGCTCAATGCAGGAACCCACCCTAAAGCATCCCTGACAGGTGGCTGCCCAGCTGCCTCTTGAAGGCCTCTAGTAAATCCGTTTCCCTTGAATCGTGGCTATGTTCTAGTCTGCTCTTATCATGGAAGACATCATATTTTATAGGCAGATTTCATGTAGGGCATTACTTTGGATGGCTTTAAAAGGGGAATAGACAGATTCCTGGAGGAGAAGGCTATCAAGGGCTACTAGCCCTGATGGCTATGTGCTACATCCAGTACCAGGAGCAGTAAGCCTGTGTACACCGTTTGCTGGGGAACATGGGTGGGAGGGTGCTGTTGCACCCATGTTCAGCTTGTGGGTTTCCCATCGACACCTGGTCGGCTGCTGCCATTGGCAAGCCTCCTCCTCAACACTCCCTGTTCAAGGAAACTTCATCCTTAAAAACACCCACCTGCATGCTTAATGCATAATGCCTCTGATACTGCAGGTAATATTCCAGCTCAGCATTACGGAAAGGTGCAATTAACAAAACAAGAGGCTTCTGCTTGAAGCTTCTATTTTCACCTTAATTGTGAAAGGTAAGCATTTCATTTATTTATTTGTGATATTTGTATACTGCTGAATTTAATAAAATCCCCCAGCGGTTCACACTAAAATACATTTAAGTCCAATATTAAAAACTCAAAATTGAAACAACTAGAGTAAAAACAATTCAAGAAGATGGAGCGGCCTGATTACTTGCAGCCCAGGAAAGCCAGGGTGAAAAGCTGTGTTTTCAGGAGGCGTTTAAAAGATGCCATGTTTTCTGCCTCCTGAACTGCACAAGGCGTGTTCTCTTGGAGAGCAGAAGCACAGCGCCGAGGGCCTGGCGGGCTCTTCCCGCAGGTGCGTTCAGAGATGAAAAGTAGACAAGCGGATGGTGGGGGACGTTCTGTCTTGGCATGAACAAATGAGCAGATAAACAGCTCTACTGGCTCTTCGCAACAGTGTGGGGCAATTGCCAGGATTGGACACAAGCTGAATGCACAAATTAATGTGCTTGACTTGCATCATTAGCAAACAATTTGCATGATATTCACATTTGGAGACTTGGGCCGTTGCTAGACGATGGGTTACCCTGGTGCGAGCCCCGAGTGAGCCCCTGTGCATCCAGATGACGTACAGGGGATCCTGGGCTCAGGCAGGGGTAACCCTCCCTTGGCCTGGAATAAACAGCACCACTTTTGGCCCGGTATTTCCCGCAGTCTTTCCCGTGGGCACGACTGCCCGGTCAGTCGCTTTCCCCGGCTACCGCATTTACTCGTGAGTAGCCAGGAAAAGTGGTAGATGGGGTGCTGCAGCCATCAGGGCAGGGGGGGGAGATCGGGGGGGGGAATCGGAGCCAGGGGGGAATCGGAGCCAGGGGCGGGATGGGGGGGAGATTGGGCAGGGGCGGGGGGAAAGCTCAGAGCCAGGGGGTGAAGATCGGGGCAGGGTGGGAGGGAATCGGAGATCATGGGGGGGGGAATCGTGGCCAGGGTGGGGAAATCGGGGGCAGGGGGAGCGGGGAACCCTGTTTTTCAAAACAAAAACGCCTACCTTTGCCGCTGGTGAGCTCCTGCGCACCCAGCCCTTTAAGAGTGAAACAAAATGGAGGACGCGATGGGGCTTTCCTTTACCCCGTTGTCTCTGATGTGTGGATAGGAGCGACAGCCCACGCTACTTCTAGCGGGGGCTGGCCCCTCCTCACCACCGGATTTTAAGGTAGATCTAGCAAGGCCCTTGGGAATTCTACGCACATACAGCAGAAGAGGGGGAGGTTTGGGAGCAGCCCGCAGGGCTTTGCCTGTTCCGCTCCAGAGAATGGAGGAAGGGCGAAGGCTGCCCCATCACAAGGCCTCTCAGGGGCAAGAGAAGTCTTCTCCCCGGGAAAAACAGGCCACTGACCTGACCCAAGGCAGCAGTGCTGAGCACAAAGCAAGAGCTTCATTTTCCAAAGGCCTTGGAGTCCTATCACCAAAATCGCTCCCATGAGCACCCTCTAGACTTTCCCAAATCCAAATGATATCAGTACTTTCTTCAAATAGCTCAATTTTAAAACCCCTGATTATGTTTGTGGTGGGGGACTCAGAGCCACTGGAGATCTGAGGATGGATGACGGCCAGCAAACAATTTTGGTCCTTCGTGATTTGCCAGCTGGACAGGAGAAGTTCTGAACTGCTCCTGCTCTTTATTTTCCTTCTTTCCTTCATAGAGCTCTTGTTGGTGTCAGACTCTGACAAAGGGTCAGTGCTCTGAAAATAGTCACATTCAGACTTGCAACATTTATATAATTGGTTAAACACCAGCAACAGAAGCAGAAGCAGAAGCAAAAGTTTGTAACGTCAAGGAATGTCCATAAACATTCTAACTGGCGAGGGGAAAGGCAAAGAGTCAGCCATGGAATGTTGGCACATATTGCAACATTTGTGAAGGACGGTGGGAGGGGGAAGGTGTAAAAAAAAATGGAGGGACTTCATGCTGATGGCAGAAAGAGGAACAAGGGATGCTGAACAGGTAGGAAAAGGGCTGGGGGAGCTGAGTGGGAAAGATTGCTGGGGGAGAGAGAAAGAGAGAAAACAGAAGCAGCAGGAAAAAGGTGTTTGAGGAAAGGAGAGTGGAGGACTGGGAAAAGTTCTTAGATGTAACCAAGGGATAGACAAGGCTTCTTGCTCATCATAAGGAGTGAAGAGGCAGGAGGACTCTGAGCCAAGGAGATACAGGTTGGTGGCAGTGGTGGTGGTGGTGGACTACCCCCATATTGATTTAAATCAATTACTCAAACATTTGCCTTTAGCTTTCAGGTAGATGCTCTTCTGTTTTAGTATTACACTTTCACAAAACTGGATTCCTGCTGTGCCTTACGACGGCCCAGCTCAGTTTCATTAGGTGGAGAAATTCCAAATGAACCCTCAAAGGCCTCTTCAGAATCTAACCCAGGCTCTCTCCTTGCTTGCTGGCATATAGGCCCAGAACCTGTCATCCACACACTTGGAAGACCAGTACCTGGTTTCATGGAGCCCCGTGTGCGTAATGTTTCCCTCCGTCAGGGAGAAGCATGCGAGAATTTAGCCTCACCCATCCTGTCTGTCTATCTCTCTCCTTCTCTCTGTTGCCTCCCATGTGGCGAAGATCAACTCCTTGGGTGCAGGGAGCTCTATTCTTGTTTGTTTATTTATTATTATTTATTTATTTATTACATTTCTATACCGCCCAATAGCCGGAGCTCTCTGGGCGGTTCACAAAAATTAAAAACATTCAAAGTATAAAACAACAGTATAAAACCATAATATAAAATACAATGTAAAAGCTTAACCAGATAAAAACAGCAGCAATGCAAAATTACAAATTTAAAACTACAAATTATAAATTTGTTCCCCTATACCACACAGTGCACATTGATGGTGCTATATATAAGCTGTGTTTGTGTGCACTGGAAACATTATCTATAAGAGTTCTTCCACGCCCTTGCCTTATCTCTCTGCTCTTACAGTCCTTATAGCTCTCAACAGAACCCCGATCATGACTCTGGCACCCCCAGCCCCCCCACCCTGCACTGTCCCATAGATGCTCTTTTTCGATGCATGTTTTGATTGGAGAACTCCACTGCAAAATTTGGAGAAGCGTGAATTCCAAAGGATAACTGAGGCCTTAGCTAGACCTAAGGTTTATCCTGGGGTGTCCCTGCCTGCTCCCGAGATATCCTGTGTGTCATTTACATGAACAGGGATGACCCCGGGAGGATCCCGGGATAAACCTTAGGTCTAGCTAAGGCCCCAGTTTCAGTTCACATATTGATTCGAAAGTGCAAAATTAGGTAAGTTTGCATTAAAATGTGAACTGAATGAATTTCTCTCCTTTTCCTTTTGAGACCCTCTAAAAAACACACACACCACCCTTTCCATGTAGCCTTTAGCTCAAACACATAAATCCCATGTTCTACTATAACCATGCCTGTAACTGATTTCAAGCATCTTCTGCCAAGACGCTTGTTCATGCACTGGTTATTTCATGGTTGGACTACTGCAACCTTCTTCTCTCTGGCCTTCCTTCTTCTCACATCAGCCCGTTGGTTTCTGTTCACCACTCTGCCGCAAAGATCATCTTCTTAGCACGCCGCTCCGACCATGTTACTCCGCTTCTGAAATCTCTTCATTGGCTTCCAATTCACTTCAGAATCCAATATAAACTTCTCCTGTTAACCTTCAAAGCTTTTCACGGTCTAGCTCCTTCCTATCTCTCCTCTCTCATCTCACACTATTGCCCCGCTCGTGCTCTTCGCTCCTCTGATGCCATGTTTCTCGCCTGCCCAAGGGCCTCTACTTCCCTTGCTCGGCTTCGTCCATTTTCGTCTGCTGCCCCTTACGCCTGGAACGCTCTTCCAGAACATTTGAGAACTACAAGTTCAACCACAGCTTTTAAAGCTCAACTAAAAACTTTTCTTTTTCCTAAAGCTTTTAAAACTTGATGTTGTGCAGACTTCTACTGTTACTTTCTACTGTTAGTTTTTCCCTACCCTGTGCCTGCTTACCCTTCCCTGTACCTGTTGGCATTCTCTTCCCCTCCTTATTGTTTTACTATGATTTTATTAGATTGTAAGCCTATGCGGCAGAGTCTTGCTATTTACTGTTTTACTCTGTACAGCACCATGTACATTGATGGTGCTATATAAATAAATAATAATAATAATAATAATAATGTACAACTGCAACAACAACAGATGACTTTGCTGGTCAGCCCTATCAATACTTCTCCATTTATTTATTTATTTATTTATTACATTTATAAACCGCCCCACAGCCGAAGCTGTCTGGGTGGTTCACAAAGGTTAAAACAGTAAACATTAAAAAGTATACAAAATTTAAAAACCATCAGAAACATAAAAACAACAGTATAAAAACAACAGTATCCATTAAAAAACAACAGTTCTGGGGTCCGTTAGAAAACAAACTTAGCGTTGTTAAATGCTGTTAAAATGCCTGGGAGAAGAGAAAAGTCTTAACCTGGCGCCTGAAAGATAACAATGTTGGCGCCAGGCGAGCCTCATCGGGAAGATCATTCCACAGTCGGGGGGCCACCACCAAAAAGTCCCTCTCCCTTGTTCCTCTGTTGTTTCTCCTTTGTTGGCATGAATCATTTATTTTTTACATTGATACCCCCCTTTCCAGACCTCTTGTAAGAATCATAGAATCATAGAATAGCAGAGTTGGAAGGGGCCTACAAGGCCATCGAGTCCAACCCCCTGCTCAATGCAGGAATCCACCCTAAAGCATCCCTGACAGATGCTTGTCCAGCTGCCTCTTGAAGGCCTCTAGTGTGGGAGAGCCCACCACCTCCCTAGGTAACTGGTTCCATTGTCATACTGCTCTAACAGTCAGGAAGTTTTTCCTGATGTCCAGCTGAAATCTGGCTTCCTGTAACTTGAGCCCGTTATTCCATGTCCTGCACTCTGGGAGGATTGAGAAGAGATCCTGGCCCTCCTCTGTGTGACAACCTTTGAAGTATTTGAACCCAAGATGGTGCACATGGTTCTCCTCCTCTCCATTTTATCCTCATAATAACCCTGTGAGGTAGGTGAGGCTGAAAGTCAGTGATTGCCCAAAGTCACCCAGTGAGCTTCATGGCCAAGTGGAGACTAGAACCTGGATCTCCCAAGTCCTGGTCCAACACTCTAGCCACTACACCACGCCGGCTCTCTTATAGTTTAGACTGTAATGTTAGAATTTTGGTCTCCTCGGGTCAGGAAACTGTCCTCTTGTTCCCTGGAAAGCACTGTGCACACTGATGGCACTACAATAAATAGAAAAATATAATAAACAATAATGTTCTGTGATGCTGCAAAATCTCCTGGGGGCACCCCCTTGGACTGCTGGGTGGATTCACTGGGACCATTCCACGCCTCCCCGTCTCGGAATTGGCCTGGCTCCGCTCAGAAGAGCACGCGCTGCTGAAACTGTGCCTTAGCCCACTTGGTGTTTTTCACTTGTCCTTCATACACACTTTTTCTCAGAGTGCAGTTTGGTTTTGGCATCTGGAAAGCTTGATTATATAAGCCGGGGCTACGCTGTGGAAGCAAGGATGTCTACTTAACTGCTGTTTATCTTCTGTGGTGTTCCTCTGTTTGTGTGTTTTGTCTTGGTCAGATCCTTCACTCGGAGATCAAGAAGAAGTGAACTGAGCAAGGGCTGGCCAACCGAACTGCAGTTGTCCAATGAGTATCCACTGCTGCGGCATTAAGCCATTGCATACCAGCTCATTGGATACCAGGAGGGGAGGCCATGCTAGCCTGATCCAGCAGGAATCTCTTAGACCAGCCTTTCTCAACCTGGGGCACTCCAGATGTGTTGGACTACAACTCCCAGAATGCCCCAGCCAGCTGGGGCATTCTGGGAGATGCAGTCCAACACATCTGGAGCGCCCCAGGTTGAGAAAGGCTGTCTTAGACCCTTCTTATGTACTTAAGTTCCAAAGGGTCCTTTAAAGCGTTGAATTTGACCCCCCCTCCCCGAATAATCCCTTAAACTGTGAGGGGTTTGTGTCAGACCCTGGCTCTTTGCATTTCAAAGGACCCCAGCAATCTGTTTCCCTTCTGCCTAAGGGCCAAACTAGACGTGATGCTGAGGGGTAATTTGTGGTACAGGCACTCATCATAATGGTTTACAGAACCACACACTCTGGAAATATCAGGCCACTCTGTCGATCCATATCTAGAAACCAGTTCCAGCATTCTCTAACCCCATCAGGAACAGGTGTTTGGTAAAGCCAATGGGCCTTAACTGCCCAGTCAAGCGTAAGCCAAACCAGTTTGTTCTTTGAATTACAACAGGGAAGAACACAGTGTTATTGGGAAAATTGTAAACCGCCCAGAGAGCTTTGGCTATGGGGCGGTATATAAATGAAACAAACAAACAAACAAACAAACAAATAAATAAATAAATAAATATAAAATTTAAAATACAAACACACAAAAACACCCAGTTACTAGGAGGGTTGCAGCTAAGCTCAAAGGGAGCAGGGAAGTCGGTGGTGGTGGTGGTGGGGGTAGTCTTGCGAAGTTGGGGGAAATCCACATTGCATACAAAGGAAGTTATCATAGTTTTCTATGAATCTGACCTGTGAGTTCTGCAGCAGACCAGCTTTTTCCGAGTTGTCTGGATTCCACAAACTTACGGACTGTTTTCTTAATGTTTTGGAGGGATTTGCACAAATGTGCAGTTGCACTAATGTACATAAGTGCTCATGCACACTTGCACAAGTGCACATAAATGCAAATGCACATTTGCAAGCAGGAACAAATTGCTCCTACATCCCTGGAAAAAAAAAAAACCTGGTTCCTTCAATGAGTGGACGTCAGAGCAATCTGAAAAATACAGACGGTGCAGATTTAACAAAACCTGTGCCTCCCAGGAGGGGTGCAGGTGATGTCAACATCCCTGCTAATAAAAAAGCATCAGGGCTGCATCCCTATGAGACCCAGGTCCATGATATCACTGGATAGTAATCACATGGTTGACATTTGAACCCTTGTTTCTTAACTTAATAGCAAACATGGGGTGGCGATCCAGGTTGAGACCTTGGCATGGGGTTCGGGGAGGGAGACTTTATCCTTTGTCCTTGTCCCCCTCCCTCCCCATGGCTGTATTTTTTTTCTAGAAGGGAAGCGGCCATCAGCATCTACCAGTGTGGAACGGGGGCTTAAGGGTCGGGGGAGGTGGCTTGAGTGTCCCCCACCCCAGAGGGCAGGAACCTCCCCTGAATTCATTGAGGCAGCAAATGCACCCTTGTCCCTTGACACGCCCGTGTTGCTGGTCGGACAAGCGAGTCCACAGCAGAAGCTCCCCCACCTGCTGTTAAGGGTCGCCCACCCTTGCCTGCATTTGCCCTTCGTGTAATGAGAACTGCAGGCGTCCTTCCGCAGGGCACAGGCACGACGGGGAGGAAACGACATTTCCAGTTGGGGCGTCTCAGCTTTCAAGGGCGGGGGGAATCTACCCTGGAAAAAGGAAAGGGATGAGAGGGGAAATTAAATTAACTCGACGGAGAAAGTCCAATATTCATAACAACAAAGAGAGTCTTGCCTCAAGCTCTGGCAAAGGCTCCCGCAAGCTCCGGTGAAAATGCCGGGAGCGCAGGAAGCGAAGTAGACAGTCCTGAGCACAGCAGCAGCTGCGGCCCTCCAGACTCTGCAGGAACGGCTCTTTGCGCCTTCTACTTGAAATGTGGTAGAAAGCCCTTGTGTGTGTGTGTGTGTGTGTGTGTGCGTGTGCTGGGGTGAGGGAAAGGGAAGAGGAGAGCTGAGTCCGCCTGGAAGGAACCGTCGGGTCGGAAAGACTCCTGGTTATGGCAGTGCACAATAATTCTGGCACCTAGGGCTGAGGACCTCTGGGAATATGGAGTGTTTCCTTCCTCGTCCCAGCAGAAAGAAGGCTGAACACCTCCTGGCTCACCTTGAAGCCATTCTTCCTTTTATTTATTTAATTAATTACATTTATATACCGCCCCACAGCCGAAGCTCTCTGGGCAGTTCACAAAAGCGAAAAACAGTAAACTTTAAAAGTATACAAAATTTAAAAACCATCAGAGGCATAAAAACAACAGTATAAAAACAGCAGCGTCCATTTATTTATTTATTTATTTATTGCGCTTATATACCGCTCCCATAGCCAGGGCTCTCTGGGCGGTTTACAGAAATTCTAAAATTAAGATAAAAACGAGTATACAAAATTTAAAATTCTAAAACACAGAACATATACACATAAAGCATTAAAAACCGTTAGAAAACTAAACATGTGGGCGATTAAGATGTGCTGCCATATGCCTGGGCAAAGAGGAAAGGCTTAACTTGGTGCTGGAAAGATAGCAGTGTTGGTGCCAGGCGAGCTTTGTCAGGGAGACAGTCTGGGGGCCACCACCGAAAAGGCCCTGTTCCTCGTTGCCACACTCCGAGCCTCTCTTGGAGTAGGCACCTGGAGGAGGTTCCCGAAATCAATCTGGCCGCTGCATTTTGCACAAGCTGCAGCTTCCGAACCGTCTTCAAAGGCAGCCCTACGTAGAGTGCATTGCAGAAATCTAACTTGGAGGTTACCAGAGCATGGACGACTGAAGCCAGGTTATCCCTGTCCAGATTGGGGCGTAGCTGGGCCACCAACCAGAGTTTGTAGAAGGCACTCCGTGCCACTGAGGTCACCTGAGCCTCAAGTGACAATGATGTATTTAAAACAACAATTCTGGGGTCCATTAAAAAACAAACTTAGCGTTCAATGCCGTTAAATGCCTGTGAGAAGAGGAAAGTCTTGACCTGGCGCCTGAAAGATAACAATGTCTTTAAACTTTCCTTGGGGGTGGGGAGATCCTCATGTTCCCTTTAGGTGTTTTGATCACACACACACACACACACACACACACACACACACACACACACACCCTTCTCTCCTTGGCGAGTCCCCTGTTTCCTTCATCAGCAACCTCTCCTCCCAGACCCTGACCTTCTGAGCAGAGGAATGGGCTAAACAGGGTCGCTTGAGACAGGAAAGTCCTTTCTAACATCTCTGTCCCTGGATGTGACAGAATGTCACAGGATGTATATAGGAGCATGCAGGTCAGCGTGGGAGGCACACTACAAATCCCACGATCCCTCTCCGGCAATGGAACTGCCACGGACAGGTGCCACAAGGCTTCCCCTGTGTCCGGTGGGTTCTTCAAAGCCCTGTATAAGATCTTCCCCATTTATAAAGGGAAAGGGATTTGATTTGGGAGAGGGAACTGGCATGCAAAGCAGACCCAGATTTGAAAGGGCTGTGGGCCCGACTTAAAATGGGATGAGGTTTGTTAGGGGTGGTGTTTTTTAACCTGGGGGAGGTTGCATTTTCAACTCCCCCAATTGACAACTCATCCCCATCACTTTATTCTACCCAAAGGCCTGAAGGCAAAGTGATTGTTACACTGCATAGGAGTGCGGTTTTGTTTGTTGTTTATCCGTTCAGTCGCTTCCGACTCTTCGTGACTTCATGGACCAGCCCACGCCAGAGCTTTCTGTCGGCCGTTGCCACCCCCAGCTCCCCCAAGGTCGAGTCCGTCACCTCCAGAATATCATCCCTCCATCTTGCCCTTGGTCGGCCCCTCTTCCTTTTGCCTTCCACTTTCCCTAGCATCAGCCTCTTCTCCAGGGTATCCTGTCTTCTCATTATGTGGCCAAAGTACTTCAGTTTTGCCTTTAATACCATTCCCTCAAGTGAGCAGTCTGGCTTTATTTCCTGGAGTCTGGACTGGTTTGATCTTCTTGCAGTCCAAGGCCCTCTCAGAATTTCCCTCCAACACCACAGTTCAAAAGCATCTATTTTCCTTCGCTCAGCTTTCCTTATGGTCCAGCTCTCGCAGCCATAGGTTACTACGGGGAATACCATTGCTTTAACTATGCGGACCTTTGTTGTACCAGGAGCCTTTTCCGCTCATCCCACAAAAATGGTAGGACGTCTGTGCCAGCCCTGATGTGTTCTGTAGGGGTTCTGTAGGAAATGGGAAATGCAGGGTCACACCAGCTAGGATGGTCACAGCCTCTGCGTTCCCCGCACAGTCAAGCCTCTGCTTTAACAGATTTCAGTTAACACAAAATGTCACAACAAAAGTACTGGAAATAACGTTCCATCGCGTGTCCACAGGACAAGATACGTCAGCAGGTCTGACGACGGCTTCTCTTCAGGCTGGAAGGAAGTGGGCTACAACAGGAGTAAGCAACCTTTTCCAGCCAGTGAGTCCTTTTTCAAGCTTGAGAAAGCATTTGTCCCATGGTCATTTGGGCGCATGTGCATTTCTATTTTGGGCTTCCCTCTTTTCTTCAGCCTCTAGCTGAGATGCTCTCTTTTCTTGCCTCCCCTTGCTAGGATTCTCTCTTTTCTAGTCATCCTCCTCCAGATTTCATTTCATTTCATTTATTTATTATTGCATTTATATCCTGCCTTTTTTCCTCCAAGGAACCCAAGGGGGGTGTACATAATCCTCCTCCTCTCCTTTTCATTCTCCCAACAACAACCCTGTGAGGTGGGCTGGGCTGAGAGTCTGTGAGTGGCCCAAAGTCACCCAGTGGTTTTCCATGGCAGAGTGGGGACTAGAACCCGGATTTCCCGATTCCCAGTCCAACACTCTAGACACTACACCACACTGGCTCTGCTATACCCTGCATCATTGGAGCACACAGTGGATTGAGAGGATGTCATAGAATCATAGAATAGCAGAGTTGGAAGGGGCCTCTAAGGCCATCGAGTCCAACCCCCTGCTCAATGCAGGAATCCACCCTAAAGCATCCCTGACAGAGGGTTGCCCAACTGCCTCTTCAATGCCTGTAGTGTGGGAGAGCCCACAACCTCCCTAGGGAACTGGTTCCATTGTCGTACTGCTCTAACAGTCAGGAAGTTTTTTGACTGGCTTCCTTTATCTTGAGCCCGTTATTCCATGTCCTGCACTCTGGGAGGATCGAGAAGAGATCCTGGCCCTCCTCTGTGGGACAACAGTTTAAGTATTTAAAGAGTGCTATCATGTGTCCCCTCCATCTTCTCTTCTCCAGGCTAAACATGCCCAGTTCTTTCAGTCTCTCTTCATAGGGCTTTGTTTCCAGACCCCTGATCATCCTCGTTGTCCTCCTCTGAACATGCTCCAGCTTGTCTGTGTCCTTCTTGAATTGTGGAGCCCAGAACTGGACGCAATACTCTAGATGAGGCCTAACCAGGGCCGAATAGAGAGGAACCAGTACCTCACGTGATTTGGAAGCTATACTTCTATTAATGCAGCCCAAAATAGCATTGGCCTTTCTTGCAGCCATATTGCACTGTTGGCTCATATTCAGCTTGTGATCTACAACAATTCCAAGATCCTTCTCGTTTGTAGTATTGCTGAGCCAAGTATCCCCCATCTTGTAACTGTGCCTTTGGTTTCTATTTCCTAGATGTAGAACTTGGCATTTATACCTATTAAATTTCATGTTGTTGTTTTCAGCCCAGCACCACAGCCTATCAAGATCACTTTGAAGTTTATTTCTGTCTCCCAGGGTATTAGCTATCCCACCCAATTTGGTGTCATCTGCAAATTTGTCCTCCTGGTGCAAAGAGATTCCACCACTGAGGCAGCCCAGGCGGTACTGTGCCCTGTTGGGAGTGGAAGTCTGTGCTGTCCAGCTCAGTGCAGGAGGTGTTTCCTCTGTCACGTCCTACTCCTGCAGGCCCAGGGTCCTTTTATTCAGCTGGACCAGGACACTTGGCATGGTCATATCACTCTTTCCACTTTCCTGTGACATTATTTTAATTTGCCCAGTTGCTCAAGGCTAGGGAGGTTGGAGAAATCTGCAATGGAACCAAATCAATTCAGATTTTTATGAATCCAATCTGCAGAGTCCACAGCAGACTGGACTTTCCTGTGTTGGGTGGAGTCCACAGAGCTGAGAACCATTTTTCTAACCTTCTATAATTTTGAACAAATTGTTGCACAAACATACCCTCCCCCACAAACAAAACAGCCAAAAACGTGCATTTCCCCATGGGCTAAAGTGTGAAAATGCACATTTTGTGTGTGTGTGTGTGGGGGTGAATGTCCACATTTTCTCATGTCAGAATTTGCACAGGCTTACTTTATTCAAATTTGCACATGCACAAATTCAGAAACTGAAAAAAAATCAATTCTGGTGATGGCCCCAAGGAATGACACTACTTCATGAGGCAGCTGTCATGATCAGGCTTGTTCCCCTTAGTTTGGTGGAAGGAGTTTCAGGCTACTAGGAGCAGGGCTTCCTCTGCTGTGGCACCCCGGTTGTGGAACGAGCTCCCCAGAAAGGTTTGCTTGGCATCTACATTGTTTTCTTTCCGTCGCCAGCTGAAGACCTTTTGATTTTCTCAGTATTTTAACACCTAATTTAACTTAAATTTAAACTTTGCTGTTTTAATCTCATATTTTAACCTATATTAATTTTTGCTGTGTGGTTTTATTCTGGTTCTGCTTTTTATATTGTATTTCGTATGTGTGTTTTAAATTTGTTGGTTGTTCTTATGCTCTTCATGGTTTTTAATTTTTGTGAACCGTCCAGAGAGCTTCGGCTATTGGGCGGTGTAAAAATGTAATAAATAAATAAACAAACAAATAAAAATTGGAATCAGATACTGAACCAGAAGAAACAGGACTAGAAATATACCAGGCTACACAGGAAGCAGGGGTGGAGGTTCTCCCAGGCTCTTCAACACCAGGGATGAATCTTCACTGGACTTTATCAGCGAAAACGGTAACAACTCAAGAGTCTGTGGGAACTCAGCAATCCTCAGAGGGGGAAGGGACTTCAGAGTTGACCGATCCCAGAGTCCGCCACAGATTCAAATGGGCAGAGCTAAAAGACGGCAAGTGGCAATCAGCTCGGCTAACTTCTTGCCAAAGACTTCTTCAAAGGAATCCTCCCTGAAGTCAAGGGGCTCAGAGAAAACACCTTCCCTTTTGTTGAAAGGACAATTGTCTCGCTTACTTAGCCAAGTTTGAGCCTAGAGGAAAGTTCCTAGTGTTTACACTTTCTTCAGGTGCGAAGAGATGTTTATTTGTCAAATAAAGTTTTGTGGATTACTTCACAGACCTTTTTATTGTCTTGCACAGGAAGCAGGAGGGCTTGGAAACATGACAGCAACATTGCTCCGATTGGGCCATTCTGTCAAGGACTGCAGATGCTTGCAGGAAACTCTGCCTCTGCTTGAAGCCACAGCAAACCCCCTATTTGAAAGAAAGAAAGAAAGAAAGAAAGAAGGAAAGAAAGAAAGAAAGAAAGAAGCTTTTCTCCCCTCCTTTCATACGGAGAAGCGCCCCATGCCCTGAATAGGAATAGATGTCACCTTCCCATAAAAAATAATGTTCTCTTCATAAGCCACAAAATTGTTGGGAAAGTATCAGAGCAGTACTTCAGTCCAGAGCTATCGTTAAGACGCAGAGCTCTGCGTGAGATGGGTCAGCGCTCCATCCTTCACACTTCCAATGCGCAGCCTTCACAGCCCACCCAGGGACGCAGGGCTAGAACTGCAGCCTCCTCTTTCACATGACATTCTCATGCACGGGTCTATGTTAAGACCAGGCACACTTGTGCATTAACAGCAAGAATGGATTGGCTAGGGTTCTCGGTGGCTTCATAACGTGACATTCTACAAACTGCTGGCCAAACTGGGAAATACTTGGCAAGACCACAAAAACCTCGACTGGGTAGAACCACAACCCTTGGTAGACCATAGAAATGACAGGTCTGACATTTGCCCAGCCGGAGATCAAGCCTAGCAATCTCTGCATTTCTGTCCCATGTTCCTGAAAATCTATGTGAAGCTGGTGAAGAGGCTCATCTGTCCTTTCTGGAAAAAGAAGCCGGGGGAGAGAAATACTTGTTGTGCATTATCTAGTCACCGGCCATTTCTACACCAGTCTGGTGTAGAGGGAGGGAGGGGGGAGGGTCTCACGATATCCTGTTCACAAGATCCTTCCCTTACTCCACATGTGGGTGCGACATTCCGGGAGGAAGGAGGGTGTTGCGTCCGCCATTTTTAAAATTTATTTTTTAAAGGAGCTGAGCATACATGCGCTCCAATGAAAAGCGAGTTGTTGCTTTTTAAAAAAGCCCTGATCCCGTTCCCCCACCCCCAATTACTCTTGGCCCAATTCCTTCCCTCTACTCGTGGGGAGGAGGGAAGAATCCGGGATGGGTGCCCACACCTCCTGCAGTCTCGGGATGATTCTGAGACTGCAGGAAGAATCAGATTTCCCCAAGGATTATATATCCCTGGGAAAACCCACGCTCATCCTCCTCCCCCCCACCCCTGGGAGTCCCTGTGCATCATTTGGGTGCACAGGAACTCGGCCGTGACCATCCCGCATTTCTGGGCTGGTGTAGAAGCAGCCACCATCACGCAGGCCGGCTTGTAGGCGTCCCCTTGGGGCATCTGGCTGGCCCCTGTGGGAACACAGTGCTGCACTGGAGAGACCTTTGATGTGATCCAACCTGGCTTTTCTTATGTTATTCTGAAACAGACAAGTTTCCCTCCACCCCAACCTCTGCTTCAAAGGAACCTTGTCATTGCAGAAGTGAAACTTACAAAGAGTTTAAAACTCTGTCAGTTCACCTCCAATGTGTGTGTGTGTGGACTTCTCCCAATGCATTGCACAATGCACATTGTGTCTGTGTGTCTCTGCCTGTGTGTTAATACTTGTCACTTTCCCTGCAGTCCTCTGTGCACAGCCTTTGTGTACAGCTCTTCAGCTTGCACAGTATTGTGACGCATCTGTTCCTCCCCTCCCCTAGCCAGCATGGACAAGTACTTACGCACCTAACCACCAATATTTTTCTGTCCTGGAAGATGGTATTACTTGCGTTCTCCAATCCCAGGGATTTGGGGGAGTGATGCTGAAGTGATATATTACAGGATAGATTCAGGGCCTTGCTAGACAAGGCTTTAGCCTGGTGCGAGCCCTGGGCTCACCCCTGTGTGTCCAGATGACGCACAGGGTATCCTGGGCTCAGGCAGGGGTGAACCCTCCCTGGGCCCGGGGTAACCGGCACCGCTTCTGGCCCAGTTTTTCCTGCAGTCTCGGGTTGAGCCCGAGACCACAGGTGTGTAGCCAGGTCCTGCCGCTTTTCCCGGCTACCGCATTTACTCTCGAGTAGCTAGGAAAAGCAGTGGACAGGCCACAGCACTCCACAAGAGTGCTGCGGCCGTCAGGGCTATGGTGGGGACATGGGAGGCGGGAATCGCAGCCTACGGGACATGGGGGGCGGGAAACAGAGGGCATGGGGAGATCAGGGGTGGGAAATGGAGGCCAGGGGAGATCGGGGGAATTGTGGCCCAGGGGTGATGGGGGGGCATCGGACATGGCGGGGTGGGCGGCGGGGGGATCGGATATGGCAGACGGGTGGGTGGGGAGATTGGACATGGCAGGCGGGTGGGCGGGGAGATTGGACATGGCAGGCGGGTGGGCGGGGGGATCGGATATGGCAGGCGGGTGGGCGGGGGGATTGGACATGGCAGGCAGGTGGGCGGGGGGATTGGACATGGCGGGCACACGGGCGGGAGGGGTATCAGACATGGCTGGCGGGCACGTGGGAGGGTGGGTGGGGGATTGGACATGGGGGCGGGTGGGCGGGCGGGGGGCATCAGACATTGCAGGGGGGAAATCGGGGGCAGGAGGGAGCGGGGAACCTTTTTTAAAAAACACACAACAACCTACCCTTCTCGTTGGTGCACTCCTGCGCACATGGCCCCCTTAAAGAAACAAAAGAATGGCTGATGCGACGGGGCTTTCCTTTACCCTGTCGCATGTTACGTGTAGACAGGAGCGACGGCCTGTGCTACTTCTAGCCCAGGCTGGCCCCTCTACAGGCCCGGATTCCCAGGTAGGTCTAGCAAAGCCCTCAGTGTTGTCCATGCACTTTGCTTGTTCTCTCTCCCAGGAGCAGAATATTAAAAAGGTTTGGGTGGAGACTGTGGGACCTGGGAAGGTGCAGCATTGGGTGCTTGCTTTGAAAATGCTGGATGTTCAACTCCTTCTGCCGCTGATGCTGTTACTCCACACCCATCACTCACCCCTGTCCGATTGCACTTCCTTTGCAATTTCACTGGTCTCATGCATTTATCATATCTGTCAAAGACAAGTATCTATCACTCAAACAGAAGCTTTGTTCACCTCTGCAAATGGCAGGTATTGCAGACGAAAGAGCTCTCCTTTGCCACGTTGGTGATGCATTTTGACACACCCAATCTGTTGGCCTAAAACCTCCCATTTTAAACAATAACATACAACTGGTGGGCGATTAATAGATGAACGAAATGAATCTTTAAAAGCAGGTGAAACACACCCAGGCTGTGATCTCACGCAGCTTCCTTCCTTTCCTCCAGCACTCTGCTGGAAATGCAGGTGTCAAGGCAGAATGTGGACTTTGCTGCCTGACCCTAAAGAATGCCACCGCGTCCTTCGCTCCGCTTGTAAAGTCGCAGTGCCCCCTAAAGGCAGCCAGAAGAAATGAAATGCAGGCTGATAACCTAATAGATTGTGAGGATGAACTAAAGTCATTGATATCTATCTCATCATGAATGTCAAGATCAGGCCATCCCACAGGCTCGGGATAGGTACATACACTGGTACATTGATAGGTACATAGATATATACACTGATGGTGCTATATAAATAAATAAATAAATAAATAAATAAATAAATAAATAAATAAATAATAGGTGGGGCTGCAAGGAGTGAGCACATCACAATTGGCAGATTGCAATAAAGGTTGAGCTAGACAACCAAACATTTTGGGTGCAGAAATGGAGATCATAGAATCATAGAATAGTAGAGTTGGAAGGGGCCTATAAGGCCATCGAATTCCTGCTCAGTGCAGCAATCCACCCTAAAGCATCCCTGACAGATGGTTGTCCAGCTGCCTCTTGAAGGCCTCTAGTGTGGGGTAGAGTGGGTGGCGGAGGGAAGTATTCCCTAGAAGTTCCCTCAAATGCCTTTGGCCTCGTTCAAAGGGTCTTCAGAGTACTGTTCATCTACTGTTGTGGAAATCAGGCCCATTTTGGGGTGGTTCTATTTCTCTGCTAACCCCCTCGGAAACATCAATAAAACAGTGGCTGGAATTTACACATCCATCAAGAAATGATTGCCTGTAAAGAAAAACCTTCAGCAAACTCCCAAAACAAAGTTGTTCAGCTTATTTATTTATTTATTTATTTATTACATTTCTATATTGCCCAATAGCCGGACTGCTCTGGGCGGTTCACAAAAATTAAAACCATTCATAGTATAAAACAACAGTATAAAACCATAATATAAAATACAATATAAAAGCTCAACCAGATAAAAACAGCAGCAATGCAAAATTACAAATTTAAAACACCATGTTAAAGTGTATTTATAGATTGTTAAAATGTTGGGAGAATAAAAAGCTTGGAAAAAAGGAGGCTGAGGGGAGCCAGGATAGAGGTGTACAAAATTATGCCTGGTGTGGAGAATGCGGAGAGGGAGACATTTTCCTCCCTCTCTCAAAATACTAGCACCCAGGGTCATCCCATGAAGCTGATTGGTGGGAGATCCAGGACAGATAAAAGGAAGGCCTTCTTCACACAGCGCGTAGTTAAATTATGGAACTCACTACCACAGGATGTAGTGATGGCCACCAATTTGGATGGCTTTAAAGGGGGGTTGGATAAATTCCTGGAGGCGAAGGCTATCAATGGCTACTACCCCTGATAGTTGTGTGGTATCTCCAGTATTCGAGGCAGTAAGCCTGTGTGCACCAGTTGCTGGAGAACATGGGCAGGAGGGTGCTGTTGCACCGTGTCCTGCTTGTTCATCCCTGGCGATGGCTGTTTGGCCACTAGGTGGACCCTTGTTCTGATCCAGCACAGGGCTCTCCTTATGTTCTTGAGCCCGTCTACACTTGTCTAGATGAAACATAACAAGTTGGCAGAGATGACGTCAGCAGTCACGTGATGCTGTTGTTGTTACGTTTCTTCTGACTTTTAAAACCGTTCCACTTTCTGTTAAAATCGTTTTAAAACTAACAATGTGCCCCAACTTTTCGTTGTATTCAATGCCGTCTTTCAAAGTCATGTCTCGTGACCATGGTCTTTGCTTCCTGATTAGGACAAGTGAGGGCTTTTCTAGGGGAGGGAGAGCTGGCACAACGCGACGAGGGGGAGGGGGAGGGGGAGGGAGGGCGGTGAAAGAGGGGACAGAGGCTTAATTTTTTAAAAAAACTGCTTATCTTTCGGGGCGCATGTGGCCCTTTTAAGACGCTGCAGGGCTTCCCTCGTCCCTACGCGTCGCCCCGCCTCCCTGCCGGCTTATCCCGGCAGGTCTAGCTCAGAGTCACCGGAAGAAGGAGGTTTACTTCAGAGCCGGTATGAGCATAATGAAGAACGTTCTAAAGAAGAGTGTGCCGGGGTAAAACAATAGAAGAAAAGGTATTTTGATTGACTGGGCTCAAGTTGCATTTTGTAACGTAGCAAGGGAGGACGCAACAATGCACTTAAACAACGGTGTAATTAATAGTGTAGATCCTGCCCTTATCGCCTAGCAGAAAACTGCCCCAGCACATGGGACATTCTGATGATTAACCTGTGCGGTTCTCTTTTCTTGGCCAGGCGCTAAGTGGAGCCAATCCAAAGACCAGCTTGCTCCCCAGCTCTTCCCAATAAGGCTGAAGGACTGCTTTCCCAAAGACTGGCAGCCTTGCCAAGGAGTGTTCGGTAAGCCTGCAAATTGGTGTGGAGAGGTCACCATGCCCTTTTCAAAACCCATTGAGAACCTGCTAAACAGAATGGGCGGCAGCTGGCAAAAGACAAATGACTCCGGCGTGGCTCTGAAGGGAGGCACAATGTGAAAGGCTCACAACAGAAGTGCACCCTGAGTGATGAGGCTTTGGGAATGAAAAAGCCAACCAACCCCCTCTCTACCTGGATACTTGGGGCAATAGATCCCTTGTAGCCAGACACCTGTGGAGGGGGATACAGGGCAGAGACACACTTGCTTTCAGGGCTAATTCAGCCCCAGGACTGGCAATTAAATTCATTGTCACTCGTGAAGCAATAAAGAAGAAGGGAGTGATTCTGAGCAGGTCCAAAGTACATTTCCTTCACATGGGTGGATGGGAGTGAAGCATCGTCATTGCTCAGTGGAAGAACACCTGCTTTCCAAACTGAAAGCTCCAGGTTCAATTTTTGGCATCTCTAGTTAAGAGGCTCAGATAGTGGAGGATGAAAAAGGCCCTGCAGAATCCCTGAGCTAGAGGGGCCACCAGTGGTCAGACTCAGTAGAAGGCAGCTTCCAAAGTGCAAAGTACCTGCAGGCATTCCAGGTGAGAGGGCGTAATTTCTGAGCCCTGAAATCTCTTGCTCTCTTTCTAAAAGAAATGAATAATCATCTCTTTTATTTTTGGTGGCAACACACACACACACAAGCACACCACACATGTGCGCCTCACTCCATTAAAGGCACAATCCTATGCTTGCTTAGACAGAAAGAAAGTCCTACAGCTGGCTGAGGAATGCTGAGAGTTGTAGGGCTTTTTTCTGTCTAAACAAGCATAGGGTTTCACCCTTATTACAGCTTTCACAGAATCATATTACTGGAGGGTTTTTGTGAGCCATCTTGTCAAACCAACAAACACAAGCATTGCAAGTTCAGTCAGTACTCTTGTTCTTGTTAGGCTCACTGACACACACCCCTTTCTGTTGAGGGAAAAGTAGCCCTAATCTTGATTGAGTCCAAATTCAATAGATTAGAATATTCTAATATATTCTAGTTTAGAAGAATGGGCATCCAAAACAGAATACTCAGAAGCCAGGGGAAGAATATTCCAGTCTCCTGGGACATTCTGTTGCTTCCTGTGGGGGAATTCAGAACCCCCAACCCCCCCTTTCTTAGGATCTTTCAGTGGGGCTCAAGAAGTTTCAAGACATCGTCTTCATCCCTATAAGGAAGGTTTTATTGCAAGCAATAAATGGCGTCAGCACTCAGAGCGAGCCTAAGAGAGGCTGCCATTGACGGCAACCACACAAACTTTTAAAGGCACTTCATATGATTGTGGGGGGTCCAAAACCCACCAATCATCATTCAAATACGGATCCAAAACCCACCAGTCAATATTCTAACATTATTGTCCAATCATGACACGCATGCACTCAGTACCGTGAGGTCCTGGTTCCTCTCTGTTCGGCACTGGTTAGGCCTCATCTAGAGTATTGCGTCCAGTTCTGGGCTCCCCAATTCAAGAAGGACACAGACAAACTGGAGCGTGTTCAGAAGAGGGCAACAAGGATGATCAGGGGTCTGGAAACAAAGCCCTAGGAAGAGAGACTGAAAGAACTGGGCATGTTGAGCCTGGAGAAGAGGAGATTGAGGGGAGACATGAGAGCACTCTTCAAATACTTCAAAGGTTGTCACACAGAGGAGGGCCAGGATCTCTTCTCGATCCTCCCAGAACGCAGGACACGGAATAATGGGCTCAAGTTAAAGGAAGCCAGATTCCAGCTGGACATCAGGAAAAACTTCCTGACTGTTAGAGCAGCACGACAATGGAACCAGTTCCCTAGGGAGGTTGTGGGCTCTCCCACACTAGAGGCCTTCAAGAGGCAGCTGGACAGCCCTCTGTCAGGGATGCTTTAGGGTGGGTTCCTGCATTGAGCAGGGGGTTGGACTCGATGGCCTTGTAGGCCCCTTCCAACTCTGCTATTCTATGATTCTATGATTCTATGAAAAGCTACCCAATCAAATATAAGCTGATGCAACACTTTTTTTGTGCCGACACCTAGGGCATAAACACCTATGCAACTTCTTAACTATGGAATATATAGGGTTCTGGCAGGGTGGGGTACAAAGTAGAAGCTGGCAAACATCTTCTATTTTGCAAAGTCATGCTGTTTTGACAGTTTGGAGTACAGTTAGGGTTGCTCTCTCTCTCTCTCTCGACCTTTGAAACATCAAGCTCACAGTCTGGTTCACTGTCCTTCACCTGCTTATAAGAACAGGTTCAGGCTCACATGCTAATTTCCTCCACGCTTGCCACAAAGTCCGCTACTCTGTTGGTGTTGTGAACAAGACATTTTCTCCTTTGTCTTCCACAAGATGGTGCTGCTGCATCACCATACAACCATATTTTTTTTACTCAGGCTCAACACCACATGTTCATTTTTTTTAGGGGTGTGCATGGACCCCCCGCTCCACTTCACTTCCAGATCCGCGATTTTCGGATCGGGCCGCTTCGCCCCGCCCCCGCTCCGCCCATTTCCGCTCCGCTCCGCTCGGAGCTCCGGATCCTGATCGGAGCTCCGTTTTTCCCCCCATAGGGTTGCATTGAAAGCTAAAAAAGTAAACAACTTTTTTTTGGTTCAAGTTAGAAACCTCACGTTTGGCACCATGACACCTCATGGGCGTATACACACGCACGCCAAGTTTCAAGGCAATCCCATCATCCCCTGATTTTTGGGGAATTTATGAAAATCAGGCACCCCATTCAGACCCCTTGGGATAGCTCCGTCAATTTGCACGTTAGAAACCTCAAACTCACCACCATGACAGCTTATCCATGTGTCCACATGGACGCCCAGACTCAAGGCAGTCCCATCATCCCCTGATTTTTGGCGGGGCTCTAACCTCTAATGCACCACCCATAACCCTAAGTCACACCCCTTTCGATAGCTCCGTCAATTTGCACGTTAGAAACCTCAAACTCGCCACCATGAAAGCTTATCCAGGGATACATACGCACGCCGAGACTCAAGGCAGTCCCATCATCCCCTGATTTTTGGGGAATTTATGAAAATCCAACACCCATTCACACCCCTTTCCAATAGCTCCGTCAATTTGCACGTTAAAAAAAAAACTCAAACTCACCACCATGACAGCTTATCCAGGGATACATACGCCGCACGCCGAGACTCAAGGCAGTCCCATCATCCCCTGTTTTTTGGCGGGGCTTAAACCTGCAGACCTCTCAATGGGGCCATCTCAAAGGAAATCCCAACATGCCATGAATTGGGGAGTATGAATCTTCTTCCACACTTGAAAAATGGATTTGGAACTTCCAAAACTCCAAGTGAGCGCAGGAAGGACTTCTCCCCCCTGAGTCAAAGCCAGACACACACAACATCCCTGCAAGGCGGGCAGGGGAGGAGAGAGGGAAGGCAGGCAGGCAGGCAGCAGACATTTCTGGGGGCATAAGGAAGTGAGCCAAGGATAAGCCAGTAATGCATATAAAATGGAATAAATAAATAAATAAATAAATAAACGAAGGAGGGGTGGAATTAAAAGCAGCAGTGTTGCTGAATAAACAACAAGAAGAACTGTTTAAAAAAGGTTATATCTGTCTTTTACCAGTAATAGGGGGACGTGCCCGGGGGAGGGGGAAGCAGCTGCCAATTTGACTGGTCCTAGTAGTGACCAGTCTTTTAAGAAGCAAGGCTGTCCGTTCAACTCATGAAAGCCATTGCTCCACCGCTAAGAAGTGGAACTGTCACTTCAACTCATGATAGGCATCGCTCCACCACTAAGAGAAGTCGACCGCTCACTTCAACTCATGATAGGCATTGCTCCACCGGGTTACTCTCTTTGGAAGGCTCTGATGGCCTTCCAAGTACAGGAGAGAGTGGGGTACGTCCACAATGAGATGCCCTAGGGGAGCTCATCCCCTTGCACCACATCTTTTCAGTTGTTCCCCAAAGTTAGGGTGG
This sequence comes from Elgaria multicarinata webbii, assembly GCF_023053635.1. Classification (NCBI taxonomy): domain Eukaryota; kingdom Metazoa; phylum Chordata; class Lepidosauria; order Squamata; family Anguidae; genus Elgaria; species Elgaria multicarinata. Next base: position 2,087,491 of record NC_086178.1, read on the forward strand.
GTAGCAGTGCTGTGTTTCTATCTCTTATTATTGGCTTAGTATATGATTTCACAGGTTGTGTTTGTGCATTTGGTGGGGCTACTGTTTTAAAAAACACTGGGAAAAGTCCGTTCAGACTAAGAGAAGTTTCCCAGAATCCCAAGTTACCCGTTTTGCCTATCCCCTCCTCCAACTTTGGGATCATGTGATCATGACTGGGAGTTGACTCTGCCCCTCAGCAATCGAAAACGTAATCGTTTTCCCGCCTTTACCCTACTTTAAAAAAAATTCTAGCGCGTGACCCGCACCACACAGAGAGGTGAGAGTAGTCTCAAAATGACCCCCATCCACGACTGTCTAAGCACAAGAATTTTCAGAATGATAGCTTAAAAATCAACCCAGTTATCCCCGATTCTTTTCCGCAATGCAATCCTATGGGCGAAAACCGCCGTTTGACCCGCGCTGTCCCTGTTTGTTGACCTGATTTTTAAAAAAATATAGCACGCGACCCGCACGACGCAGAGAGGTGAGAGTAGTCTCAAAATGACCCCCATCCACGACTGTCTAAGCACAAGAATTTTCAGAATGATAGCTTCAAAAACAACCCAGTTATCTATGGGTGAAATGTTTCAAGATGGCGATCGGAGTGGTCCGCCTGAAAGAGGAGCTCCGAAAAATGGTCGCTTCTCTTCGCCTTGCTTCTAGGGGTCCGCGGTCTGATTCTACTCCGCCTCTGGGCAAGGCGGAGCAGGCCAATTCGCTCCTGCTTCTGCGCTTCTAATAGGAGCGGAGCACATGCCTAATTTTTTTACCCCGTTACTGTGGGAATGAAGAGGGAAATAGACCAGTGACATCAAAGGCATTAGCCAATCAGCGCTGTGCACAGCTGCCTTCACCTGAAAGTGGCAACAGATCATAGAATCATAGAATCATAGAATAGCAGAGTTGGAAGGGGCCTACAAGGCCATCGAGTCCAACCCCCTGCTCAGTGCAGGGGCGGATCCGCACATCGGCCCCAGAGCGCATTTATGCGACCCCAGGGCACCCCGAAAATGATAGTCTGTACTTGCCTGTAAAAAGAAATGAGGAAGAGACGACGACGATGCTGCTGCCACCGCCGCCACCCAGCTTCCTGCTCCCCGGCCGGCTCGGAGAGCTCTTTTTGAAGAAGGCGGGGTAGAGAGCTTCTTCCGCTCTCCACCCAGCTCTCGGGACGGAGAGCTGGGTGGAGAGCAGAAAAAGCTCTCTACCCCGCCTTCTTCAAAAAGAGCTCTCCGAGCCGGCCAGGGAGCAGGAAGCTGGGTGGCGTCGGCGTCTCTTCCTCGTTTCTTTTTACAGACAAGTACAGACTATCATTTTCGGGGTGCTCTGGGGTCGCATAAATGCGCTCTGGGGCCGACGTGCGGATCCGCCCCAGGAATCCACCCTAAAGCATCCATGACGGACTCGATGGCCTTGTAGGCCCCTTCCAACTCTGCTATTCTATGATTCTATGATACTATGATTATGTGCGCAGCCATGGGTTCCTTGGAAGAAAAAAGGTGGGATATAAAAATCATGAATAAATAAATGAACATCTACCTTCTCCCCAGCCCTGCTATAATGTATAGCCAGATACGCGTACCTCAGCCAGGGCTGGTGGTTCATATGTTGGCCTCCACCTCAGGGTAGCTGGCCTTAGGAAGCCCTTCAGTCTGCTTGAAAGTGCCTTAGACAGGAGCAGATTTGCTCCTGCCACAAGTTGCTACAGACGGAAGGGGCTGCCCTCCCCGAGGAGGAGGAGGAGGAGGAGGAGGAGGAGGAAGAGCCCCCGAGCCTCACCTCAGCTAAAGCCCCTCCCGGGAAAGGGCCGGGGAGCTCCACGCGGCGATTTTGGCAGCAGGAGCTGGACATCGGACTCCCTGTCTTGCCAGGGCAGCCGGCCTGGGCCTGATCTTTGCTGCCCTGCAGTGCCACCCAGGTCATGGCCAGAGAAGGGTCCCGCGCCTCATGAGCCCAAAAGGAAGGAGGAGGCGAGGCAGAGGCGAGGCCTGGAGGAGAGACACATGTGCAGCACTGGGAACCCTTTTAACCCAGGGGAAGCGAGGGATTCTGGAGGCCGGGGGGCAGCAAGAGGGAAAGGAGAGAGGCCTGGAACAGGAGGAGCCAAGCCAGGTTTCGCCAAGGAGAGCGTCTGTGTCCGGCAGGGGGACGGAGGCAGGGGTGAATGGCATCAGCGTCCCCGCCGGTGGCTCTGGAGGGACGCGAGGGTCGCCCAAAAGAGGCCGGGGAGGGGGCTTTGGAGGCGGAGGCGGCTCTGCCCCCTGCACCGAGGCAAGGCTCCAGGGGTGACAGGCGAGAGGCTTGTCCCGACTGCCCCTTCGGCTTGGCAGCGTGGCCGAGGCCTCTCGGGGGCTGAATGGCCGCTGCACAATGGGCCAGCCACGTCCCCCCTCTCTTGCCATAGTCAGGCCTCCAAGTTTTTCAGGCCCTTTCATTTGTGGTTCCTAATCATCATTCCTCTCTCTTTCCTTCCCTGCTTTCTTCCTTCTCAGGCGAGAGCCGCCCCCGGGGCTTGGCCAACCTCCAGTCCCAATGAACCCAGGGAGGGAAATTTCCCGGTCGAATTTGGCTTCCCCCCTCCCCATTCCTCCCCCACCCCTTCCCCATCCTGGCCCGGCCCCGTTGTCTTCTCCTCTTCACTATTCAAAGCGGACTTGTGGACAAAATAAACCCTGGCACAGGGTCACCCTCTCCCCCGCCCTTGCGCCATCTCAGCCGCTGAGGAGAGATTAAACTAGCCTTGTACAAGGGCTCACTTCGGGCTTGTCCTGGGTTCCTGCCAAGCAGTTGTGTCTGTGCGTTGGCCGGGATGGGTGGGGGACATACCTGTGCCACGTTCGTGCCCATAGGGCTGAAAACATACTGATTGAGCAGGGCAGTGTGTGTGTGTGCGCATCCGTGCCTTGAGGGGTTCACCGTGTGTCATCCTGCACGGTCTCTGAGGACCCTCCCCTGAGGGTAACGAACTTGGCCACCCTTGTAAAGAGGAGAGGCACCTTGGCTGCATTTGTGAATTTGCCCTCGTGCGATGTGAGTGGAAAGTAGTGGTCCTTCAACCAGAGAGGGAGCAATGAGTCTGTGTCTACCAAAGACCAGGGGATCTACACTACTGCTTTAAAGCGCTTTAATGCGCTTTCTAACAGTTTTGACAACTGTTGGGGCCCAGGACACACTGCATATACAGTTTTCAAAACATTTTCAAAGTGCTTTAAAGCGTTTTAAAAGCAGTAGTGTAGATCAGGGGTGGTGGTGGCAAAATTGGGAGTGGAACTCATCGCCATCAGCCGTGCTGCCATTTTTTAAAAACCCAAAATCCTCCTGGAATAAGCCTATGTGAAGAAGAAATATTGCTCTGGCAGGGTATTTATTTATTTATTTATTACATTTTTATACCGCCCAATAGCCGAAGCTCTCTGCATGGTTCTCAAAAATTAAAACCATAATAAAACAACCAACAGGTTAAAAACACAAATACAAAATACAGTATAAAACGCACAACCAGGATAAAAACACGCAGCAAAAATTGATATAAGATTAAAATACAGAGTTAGAACAGTAAAATTTAAATTTAAGTTAAAATTAAGTGTTAAAATACTGAGAGAATAAAAAGGTCTTCAGCTGGCGACAAAAGGAGTACAGTGAAGGTGCCAGACGGACCTCTCTGGGGAGCTCATTCCACAGCTGGGGTGCCACAGCAGAGAAGGCCCTCCTCCTAGTAGCCACCTGCCTCACTTCCTTTGGCAGGGGCTCACGGAGAAGGACCCCTGTAGATGATCTTAAGGGCCGGGCAGGCACATATGGGAGGAGGCGTTCCTTCAAATAACCTGGACCCAAACTGTTTAGGACTTTGAATGTCAATACCAGCACTTTGAATCGGGCCCAGACCAGGACTGGCAGCCAATGAAGTTGTAAAAGGACTGGCGTGATGTGGTTTTGCCGGCCAGTCCCTGTTAGTAAACGGGCTGCCCTGTTTTGTACCAGCTGAAGCTTCCAGACCGTTTTCAAAGGCAGCCCCACGTATAACGCATTGCAGTCATCCAAACAAGAGGTTATCAGAGCATGCATAAGTGTAGCTAAGCTATCTCTGTCCAGATAAGGGCGCAGTTGGTATATCAGCCTACGCTGATAAAAGGTGCTCTTTGCCACTGAGTTCACCTGTGCCTCAAGTGGCAGTTCTGGATCCAAGAGCACCCCCAAACTACGGACCCGATCCTTTAGGGAGAGTGCAACCCCGTCCAGGACAGGGCAAACATCACCTCGCCGGACAGATGAACCACCCGCTAACAGTACCTCCGTCTTGTCTGGATTGAGTCCCAGTTTGTTAGCCCTCGTCCAGTCCATTACCGTGCCCAGGCACTGGTTCAGAGCAGCCACTGCCTCGCCTTGGTTTGATGAAAAGGAAAGGTAGAGCTGGGTATCATCTGCATATTGATGACATGGGGTATATATATATATATATATATATATATATATATATATATATATATATATATATGGGGGCCCGGGCCTGCCAGCCACTAGAAGAATGCTGGTGCTGCCACCAATGGCTTTTTGCCCACCCTGATCTCCAGAAATCCTCCACATGGCTCTCCTCTTTGGTGAAGTTGGTGGCACAGTTGTGTTTGTGTGGCATTTTTGCCATTTCTGTAATCTGAAGGAGCAGAGCCAGTGGCAGCCTGGTATCAAGAGAAGGCCGTGTTCCTCAGGCCAGCCATCCAGCCAGCCAGAAGATGGGGATTTCCCCATACATCAGGTATACTGATTCAAGACAAAGACCAGCAGATTCAGTGGCATTGACACATACAAGGAGTAAATGTCGTGGGAAAACATCTCCCTTGCCACGCTACTAGTTGTGTCTCTTCCTCACACTCCCTCCCCCAATCTGCACCACACCTTCTTCCTTGTTTATTTATTTTATTTATTTAATACTAGCAAAAAGGCCCAGCTTCACACAGGATGGAATAACCCTTACTTTGATACAGCCTTGGG